>NC_073342.2:21570000-21870000 GCF_027580225.2 Misgurnus anguillicaudatus | reverse complement strand
AGTGGTTCTTTGGACAGAAGAATGCAAATAGAAGGAACAGTTCTGTGTATCGTCATCTGAACCTGACTGCTCTCCTGGCTCTCCCACAATTCAGTTACTTTCTTGTATTGGAGCTTTGACACCTGGTGCAAGCCCCGCACTTTACGTTTCATGATCTCCGCACAGGTGATGGTTTTGGTCATGGCCCGTCCCATTCCGCTAAACAGAACCTGGGATGTCGCAGCCTCGCCTCCATCCCCTTGCAATCGAGACAAGGCGAAGCTCAAAAGGTTTCGGATCTTGCTTCCCTCCTTCACCCGCATTTCCAGCACCCCAGATCCCAGTCCTGGGATTGGACATGGGCTTGGTTCTCCAGTGGAACAGATCTTCCTAAATCCACTTTGTTGGGGTTTGTTAGTAGATCCGGTAGGGTGTGTGGCATTCAGTTCGGAGTGTTGGACACAAGAGATAGATTGAGGTTGTGTATTATCATGAAAAAGCTTTGTGTTTGGGGCAAACATACTGACAGGTTGCCTTCTAGCTTTGCAAAGATGAAAAATTGGGTACCAGTTTAAGATGCCTCCCTGAATACTCTAGCAGTCACCAACAATTGGCAAAGGGGTTACAACCCATTATGTTTTCTTTCAAAGTCCAATCTCCAATTATGTCCTTGTGTCCAACCCTCTGAACAAAACGATAAGATGTCAAGCACTTCATACTCCGTGGCCGCTGGCAGGATGAAAAAAATCTGTTCTCTAAAGCGTGCAAATTCATCAAAGGCGAAAGTGCTGAGAATCAGCTATTTTTCACACTCGCCGCCTTTGAAGCATATTTCAGTCTCCATAAGAGGAAAGCTGTAACCACACAAAGCCAAATGATGATGAATTCAAACACGGCACTTTCTTTAAAGACAAACAAGCTAATTTCATGCATCAATGCATTATTTAAACTTTTGATGCATGATATTAAGCTATAACATTTCTAAAATGTAAAATTTAACAAGATAAACAAGAAAGAAAGCATTCATCAGAACTTTAAAGTTAAGGAAAAGCATTCCCAGTGACAATTTATCTGTTTGGTTGACCGACCTCTCAATACGCCTCTAGCGAAGGGTGAAGTTATTCATTTGGCATCCGATTTCTCCCTACATATAGTCGTAGCCCAAGACCTTCCTTATATTTACTCTTAAGTGGTGAATGTCACACTCCAAAATGTACTGAAGAGGCAGTCTGGTATTGAGGGACATTGAGAGGGAGGGGTGTGGGATGGGACCTCTTAAAGGAACATTCACAGTTTTTTCATGCCTAGACTAGTCGATCTATAAAATGACATCCTGGCAAATGCTTTACTGTATTCCCCTTTAAATGTTCAGTGTTAATGAAGTCCTGTCAGTCAATGTGTGTCTGAGGCTGATAAACATGCGTGACTGATTAAAACTGAGGGTGTAAAAACAGATTCTTCCAAGCCTGACAGCATAATAAAGCAATGATCTTGACTTTTGCGATTTTTCAATGTGGATTTGGGAGGGGTTGCATATAAAATCTGTATGATACATGTTTAAAAACGCACACAAACCTATGTATGTAAATGTAGGTTATAAAACTCACACGTACCGTGCAAGAATTTAAAACATAATGTCCGAGATGCCTATGTTGTTAGTTCTATTTCAGCATCTTCTCCCACTGTGGCTGTTGTGTGCTCTCGATCTATTAAAGCCCCGAGGCCATGATTTCAATCAGAGAAGAGGGCCACACAGTTCTGCTTGATGAAATACACAGTCTGTATCCTGAAGGGGAGCATCCAACATTCTGGAGACCCGGTTGACAGAAAGCAGAGCAAGCTGTTTGTCCTATGATATGATACATGAATGCGATTAGAAGCGCAATTTAACATCCCATTAAAGTCACTTTGAAATCAGGTCTGTTTTTCAGAATAATTTTTTTTCAGAATCAAGTTTTTTCTTAATGATTTTTATACAATGTCAAAAAAGGTCCCTAGTTGTCACTGAGGTGGTACCCTTTCAAAAGTTACACAATTTTTAAAGTTCATATTAGTACATCAAATGTACCAAAAGTATACATATCTCTACCTAAATGGCCCCAGTGACAGCTAGGGACCATTTTTTCTGACCGTGTATGTAACCGGTCTTCATTTTTTAAAATTCAATTTTATTTATATAGCGCTTTTCACAATTAGTAATTGTTTCAAAGCAGCTTCACATTAATAGAAGCAGGGGAAAATCAAAAGACAACAAAAGTAGCAAAATACAGCAGCTATGAATAAACTTTACAAGCGAGTGTATTAATAACGCAACAGAAGAGGGTGCTAAGTTAAGCCAACGTCGGCTGACTCCCCAGGGTTGAAAAACCCCTAGGAGAAAAACCTCCCGACTTTTTAAGCCTAGGAGGAAAAAAGTCCTAGGAGGAAAAAACCCTTGGGAGATATATATATATACTGTATATAGACTGTTTACAGATGTACACGGATAAGGAAATTAAACGGGTTCCGCCGGTGGTCGTTGCTCAGGCATCGGCTGGGCATCACGTTGAAGGACGGCCAGGAGATCAGTGGTGTGTTAACCTCCACGGCAGCCGGAACTTGGTCTGTTTGTCTCAATGTCTTTGGGATTGGGGACGAAACAGGGAGAGAAACAAAATCCTATTAGCGTAGGGGCTGTTCGCATGTGATGGAAGTGTCACACAGTGTTGTGGTTTAAAATCTGCTCGGTTCCAGACAGGCTAGCTATTGCGGCATTAGTATATTACCCAGACGAGTTATGTAAATGCTTTGTTCCGTACAGGCTAACTCTTGCGAGATAAGTACATTTACTAGACAAATTATGTGAATGCTTTGTTTAGATTTCTTAAGTTTAGATTTAAAGTGTCTTTGACAGGTAATGAGTGAGACTCAAAATGGAGAGCGCTTCAGCATCGGAGTCAGGTGCTTTAACAAGGAACAAGGCAATGACACTTACTGTCTGTTGCTAGAGCATCTCTTGAGGTCTGGGAGAGAGGCTTACATACTGCACAGCTCTCATTTACTAGATGGCCTCTGTTACATGTTAGTCTCAGCCTCAGACGTCCCGCCCACGGATGCATATGGAACACTTTTCTGGAAACACTTCAGCAGATTTTGAAGTCATTCTCTGATTGGTTAAATAATAAAGGATTTCCGGAAGATGTGTGTGTCGCTATCTTTTATGTCTGTCGGAAACAACACAAAGCCGTATGATCATATGCTTCGTCAAGATCGAATAAACGTTGCATGTTTAAAAGTATGCAAGATATTTTAACGTTTTTGCCACTGTTGTTATGAACTTTATAAACGTTTGTGATTGATGCTTGCACACTAGTCTGTTATCGTAGCAACATCTCCAAGCCCCTAAACATGTGATTGGATGCTTTACATGTCTTCTTGGACATTCAAAGTTGCCGTGGTTCCCAGACTTTCAGTAGGAAGGATCAATGATTTTTATGTCATCATTCTGCACTTCAGCTTCTAATTAGGTCCTGTCCCAAATTACGCACTTCATGTGGACTTTCGGTCTCGTAGCCTTAAATTGCGCATGCTCGCTTAGTCTACGAGTCCGTAGGGTGTCCCATCTATCATTTTTGTGCTCCGAAGTGTGCTCATCAGCGCATGATGCTTTTTCCGGCTAAGCCCGAACTGCTGCAGGCTCCACACACTTTACTATGGAAAGAAATCAGACTCAATATTATTAACAAATACATGCACAGTTATCTGTGAACTGGATTCATGTTACAAATGTATTTACTATCCACGAACAAATGTCTTTAGATTTGAATATGTGAAATTCAGAATTTGAATGAACGTGTATCGATTTGTACAAATGTACAAATACACATGTTTTATTGTGTATTCAAATATCATAATTCGCGCGTGCAAAAAGGGAGATGTGCATTTGTGGATCAGGTGACACGCGTGCATTAATCCCGTTCTGTTCATTTGTATATTGAGACTTTCATTTCGCTGTTTAAAGCATTTTATGAGCCAAATACAAACAACTATCAATGAATGAACTAAAATATGTCTTTGATTTTGTGTCTGCGAATTTTAATATTTACGTGAATGTGCATCGATTTGTACAAACAGAGACATATTTGTGAATTCAGTTGGCATATTTCGTATCAGGCACGTGCACACATAGACATCAAAGGGGGCTTGAGCACCTGCCCTTTTTATTCCTGGAGAGAAAGTTTTCTGGGGTGCTTTAAAAAAAAAAGATCTTTATTCATATAACAACTGATGTCTGTCTGTTTCTTGTGTTTTTTACTTGTTGCTTATTTAATTTAACATGAATTTATTCAGAAATCATTTAAATGAGATTTAAACTCTTATATAAAGAAAAATAGCGCTATTTGTGGCACACAAACGGTTAACAGATGAGTCCCGCCTCCAAAATTCAAATCGCTAATATGATTGGCTTTACCTTTCCTTAGTTCCGCCTCTCTAACTTACTTCGCGTTATGATTGGTCTGTCTACACTCGTGCTGCATCATTGAACGAGACGCGATCATGTGCATGATCATGCAGCAGGCAGCTACCGGTAAGTGTGTGAGGAAGAAAGCATTCTTATATTAACAGTTTTATGCACAAAATATGGGACACGTTGTTACACATAACGATTCAGGGACATTGTTTTCCATGGCAATCCCATATTAACCTGAAGAGTTGCAAACTTGTAACAGTGTAGTGTATGTAGTTTAAACAGACTGCTCATACAATAATAAAGTACAAACAATAATATAATTGCTAACTGCAGTAGTAAGCTTTTTTTGTTTGCATTTTGTGTAATGTCTGTTAGTGCTGGAGTAGATTGGGAAGAAATCTGATGGTTAAGTATTTTACTTGCCCAGTCTGAATTTTCACTGACATCACAAAAAAGTAAAATATAAAATACAAATAAAATAGGCCTAATCTATATTTGCTGTTTCTGACATGTGTAACCCTAATAAATATGAAACTTAAGATTAAAGGTGCCATAGGATGTGTTGTCATAATATGTTAAATTGTTCTTACATAGAAGGTATGTTGCTTTATTAAGTGCAAAAATTATCCAGAAACGTTTTACATGTCTATTTACAACCCTAGAATTTGTCATTTTAATTAAATGGTCTATTTTTGCCCTATTTGAAAGGGTCATGAATAATAATGTTGAGCTCTGCTCTGATTGCTCTGCTCTGAGGCTCATGCCAGAAGCTTACATTAGTAAACAGACCTTATATTTTGAGCCCTTATCAGACAAAAATACATTTTGAGTAACAACTAATCAGCTAAACGCTAGCATATGATATAGCATTTATTGGCATGTAGCGCTAACTCAGCAGTCACAACTTTGTTTTTAGCATTTTAACAAATTTGTAATTAATATGTAATTTAATGTTTTCAAAACATGCACATTGTGTAATGGCTTCCTTTCCTGCTCTATAAACCTAGACTACTAAGGAGACCATGGTGTCTGTGTGAACAACTGATTATTTTGTAGACATCTTTTGAAAATTAAACAATTGCGTGAGTTTGAGGAAGATAAAATTAATTAACTTTTTTAATATGTTTTAAAAAGGAAGTCAGAATTGCATTAATATATATTCTTTTTGTTTAAAAAAAAGAAAAAAATATACATAATTATGAGAAGTGCCCTTTATTTCACTTGAGCCCCGGCCCCTCAAAATGTCTGTGCACGTCCCTGTTTCGTATCATTATTTCACAATTTGTGCACGCAAAAAAGAGGATGCGCATTTGTGGATCAGGCGACGCGCGTGCATTAATCCTGTTCTGTTCATACGAGTTTTGAGACTTAAGTTGCGTGGTTTGCATTGAAAGATCCACGAGCACAGATGTGCTATGAAAACAGTCACCACTAGGTGTCAGTCTAACAGGGTTTCACACATGGCGGTGAATTCTGTTTTCTGTGTTTCCCCTGGTCTGGTGTTTTTATAGCATTACGTTTATTATCTATATATATTAAATGTTTTAATGGCTTGGCTACTGAGATGTGTTTGTGTGTGCATGTATGTAATGTATCTTTATTGTCCTTTAATGGTAAGTCAATTATTTTTACAGTATAATTCACTTCATTTTAAAAAGTAATACTTTCATGTATTAAACTATACCATTTATTAAATATTTCATAATTTTCCTATTTTCTATTATTTCTTTTTACCTTATATATATAGCCTACGTGTTTGTTCTACAATTATTGTGTTACATGCATAAAAATTAATATGCCCCAGCCTGTTTATATATAAATAACACTTCACGTCATGGGTTTGTGCTGTATTTGTTGGGAGTGTCCACATAATAATTATTAAAACAGTTTTATTAAAACAGGTTATAAATAATACCAAAATAGAAAACTGGGGAAAGTATGAAATATTTAATAAACTGTATTATATAATACGTTAAATTATGATTATTTTTTATGTATAAACCATTCAAATCTTTAGTCTTTATAAATATATAAAAACATACCGTGATAAAAACGCTACACTAAAGGGAAGGGAACAGACTTTGACAGAACACCAGAAATCAGTTGCTTTGCTTAGGACCGATGCTGTTATCCCCAACACCAAACAATGTATAATCTGATATAGGAGTCTAAATTTAATTAAGATCCTAAATCAGATTATACGTTATTTAAGGTTATGTGAATAATAGCCTATATTTAAGCACTTATAGAATATTGTATTAACAAAGTACTTATACACACTTTGAAGTGCTGAACTGCTGATCGGTTCATAAATTATGAACGAAAACATGATTTATAAACGTACATAATTAGTATGATATAAATTGTAAAAAGTCTGTTGCCTGTTGTTAAAAGCGCACCTCAGGCTTCGTCTTTGGGTCGTCAGAGGGATTACTCGCCCGAATATTAACATTTACTAAATTTCCCATCGGCCCGTACCTGAGACTGATTGCGCGCATCGCCTGTTCTTCATTTGGTGGACTTTATTTATTTCATTTAGATCTTCATTTAGATCTCACCAAACCTGTTCGGTGCGAAGTCTTGCTTTGCCATAGGTGCTGAGCGTTTCTTTGCCTATCTTTACTTGGATTTATATATCCCGACTGTTTATTGGATTAGTATAATCTAATAAAAATGTAATGTACTGTCACCCAGATCAGGAAAGGCAGTAAGGATCCTGATCTGAGTGACAGTACATTACACACACGGTAACGTTTTTTTATTAAGCTCCTAAATCAAATTACTGATTAAATTACAAATAATGTCACTGAACTAGTTTTGTAGCGGTGTCGGACTTTCCCTTGCGGTGATTTTGCGTGGCGCTGTATGCAATTTTACGGCCTTTATTTACTAAAAATATAATTTAAATCCAGAACAACGAGGTACACTAGAAGTTGGGTGCTATGCCTTAACCCTTATGAGAAGAAACATCATCAACACAAGCTACTACAGCTACATTTAAACAAAAATACATAAATAAATTAAAGAACATGGTCTAGGCTTGTTAAGTGCAAATTTTCAGAGCATCGGTATACAGAACACTGCGCTGTAAATGTACAAAACGAATGCAATACACAAGCACTGTATATTAAATTAGGCCATTTTCAATAATATATTAGTATTCTCATGAAATGCGTACAAATAACATGCAGTTTGATTATCGTGCAATACATAGGCTACATAAAATTACAATTTTGAGTGAATATGTTACGCAAGTCCTTCCTGTTCCCTTATGGCTCATCTATTCGTGTTTTTTAATAATTGGTTTCTCATTTGTTTTTTACCATTGTCTCTTGGGTTTGGGGTTAGAGTAAGTTTTTGTAAAATAAAATGATATCCAAACCCAATCGGCAATGGTTTAAAAAACAGACAAAAAAACAACGACACCAAACGATGCGCCATTTAAGTGAACGGGAAGGACCAGCATATGCACGCAAAATTGGAATTTGGCGTAGGCCATGCATTGCACGACAATCACACTGACTGCCATTCATACGCATTTGATGATAATAGGTTGATTAGATAAATTAATGTTTATCTATAAAGTATGAAAACGAATGAATCAGTATTTTGGCTAAATTAAGATGGATCATTTCAAGATCATTTTCAGTCATTTAGATTTTGTCATCATTTCAGAACAAGCTTATTCTATCTATAACAACTTACATTATATCATGTGTGTTTCTTGAATATATGTTGAAAATATATATAAAAAAGTACAAAATAAAATCGTTCAGCTCATGGGGAGTGAACAAAAAGACGTTAAAGTCTCTCCGCAAGGACGTGCTGAAACTGTCGAGTCGACAGATGATCATCATGCTTAAAATGTTTCACCCAGAAATTAATAATGAAAACTTGAATATCTATTTATGGACGATGTGACTGTGATGACCCCGGCAGTTCAGGGAACACAGTGGATCCTGAGTGCACTGGAGAAGATGGCGACATGGGCACGGATGCAATTTAAACCAGAGACATCCAGGAGCCTTAGTATCCACAAAGGAAAGTTGACCAGAAACACCTTCAGAATCCAAGGCTCAGAGATCCCAGCAATCCAAGACCAAGGAATTCGATGCCTTGGGAAAAACTATGACTACTCCCTGAAGGATACCAGCAACCTCAAAGACACCAAAGTCCAACTAAACATCTGGCTTAAGGCAATTGACACCAGCCAGTTGTTGGGGAGGTTCAAGGTATGGTGCTTTCAGTACGGGATTATACCCAGACTGCAGTGGCCCTTCCTGCTTTATGACTTTCCTATGACACAAGTGGAAGCAATGGAGAGGATGTGCAGCAAGTTTGTGCGGAAATGGCTGGGTGTTCCCCCTTCCTTCAGCTCAGTAAACCTATACAGCAAGACCTCCAAACTCTGTTTGCCTGTTTCATCAGTAGCTGAAGAATATAAGGTCACCAAGGCAAGAGCAGTCAGCACTCTACTTTTGTCCAAGGATAGGAAAGTCCAGCACGCTGGCAAGTTCATCAAGTGCGGCAGGAAATGGAAGCCCCAAGAAGTGGTGTCAGAAGCTGAAGCACACTGGAGACATCAGGAGATTGTCGGAGTGGTCTGCCAGGGCCGCATGGGACTTGGACACTACAGTACTAAGAGGTGGAGCAAGGCCAACACCAAAGGCAAGAGAGAGCTTGTGGTGCAGAGGGTCCGAGAAGCAGAAGAAGAACACCGCCGTGTGAAAGCGGTAGGGCTGGCCTCGCAAGGGCAGTGGATGCAGTGGGATCAGGCTCTTGAGCGATCACTGTCCTGGAAAGAGCTCTGGGAAATCGACCAAGGCAAGCTGGCTTTCTTGCTACGTGCTGTAGCTGACCTCTTGCCAACCCCAAGTAATTTAAAGATCTGGGGCAAGGAAGAAGATCCATCGTGCAAGAACTGTGGAGCAGGGCTTTGCACGCTGAATCATATCTTGACGGCATGCCCCAAATCATTGGGAGACGGCCGATACAGGTGGAGACATGACAAGGTCCTGACAGAAGTCGCCAAATGGGTGGATCTGCAAAGGGTCAAAGCCAACAGCAACCTGGCATCACAGTCTCCAGAATTTATTGATTTCCAGCATGAAGGCAACCATACTCCCACGGTAAAGGCAACTGCCAAACACCCGCCATCCATTCTACAGCGTGCTTCTGACTGGGAGATGCAAGTGGACCTGGGGAGCAGGTTGGTCTTTCCACAAGACATTGCAGTGACCTCACTCCGTCCGGATCTGGTCCTGATTTCCAGGAATATCAAGACCATCTTCGTAGCGGAACTCACGGTGCCGTGGGAGGACAGGCTAGCTATCTCACATCAACTTAAGAAGGACAAGTACCAGGACTTGATTGATGAGGCTTTTACCAAAGGTTGGCACGCTAACATGTTTCCCATCGAAGTCGGCTGTCGCGGTTTCCCAACAACATCTTTGCGCTATTTCCTGCAGAAAGTTGGCCTGGATCCAAGACATCTGAAAAAAGCCACTAGGGAGATAGCCTTAGCAGCCGAGACAAGCTCAAGATGGCTGTGGCTGAAGAGAGCCCAGAGTTGGAACCCCTCTGCAGGCAAAGGCTAAGAGCTCTTTGCTGCCCCACTCAGGTGAAGCGTACAGGCTAAGGGGCGAAACGCTAGTGAACCTGAGACACCTGCTGATGATGCAGAGGGTTTCCAACAATGTGGACGCTCCACTTCTCATCGTGGAACGATATTCCATATCCAAGTAGCTCTTGCAATTCCTGCTTGTAGCAAAGCATCATTGATGTTTATCTCACCTCTAAATGCCCAGGTAAGAGTCAAGTGTTCAGTCAGTTCACTATAAAGAAAAAAGCCAACGACACTGGCTGCAGCTTCCTCATCCACGGGCGGATGTTGCAGATACACAAAGAAAAAACTATAAAGGTTTAAATGCTGGTAAAAAAACATCAATTATATTATGGCATTTTATATTTGTTTTGATCAGTTAAAGTTATTTTAATCTTTAATACTGCATCTGCAGACAATCTGCAGACGACGCTATCATTCTATTATCTCAGTTTCACTTTCTCACGCATTCACTGTAGCCAGGCCCGGATTAACACAGTGAAGTGCCCCCCCCCCAATATATTTTATTTATTTATTTATTATTTTAAACTATAGGGCTCCAGACTAACGTTTTTGTTATTAGGAGCAATGTAGCCCCTGACTGAAAATTTTAGGAGCGCTAGCAGAAAATTTAGGGCACACCTTAAATAAGCCTACAATGCAATATTTTGACATTTTCCCCAAAATAACTGCATTACTGAAAAATACTAAATAGACTTAACTATGCAGTTGCTGCACATGTCATCATTATGCACAATTAATGAAACTTTCAGAATAGGAAGTTATGAATCAAAGATTCATACAACCCCCTTAACTAGGCATAAGATAGGCTACATATAGGCTACAATAAGTTATATCTAGATATCATACTTTAATGAGATGAGTGGCAGGGCAGCAGTTTACATGCTTGTATCCTTTACACGGTTCTCATCTTTTATCTAGTTTTCCTTGGGCACTGATGTAGACCTTTATTCTCGTCTATAATGTTTTTAGTGTTAATGTAGGCTAAAAGTTGTCCGGCTCTCTTTATCTCTCATCGCTGTAATGTTTAACAGGCGCGGTTCTGAGTGCGATGTGTTAACTTTACCAGGGCTGCGTAGATCCATCGGTAAAATCAACCGAGCGCATGGTGACATAAAACGATATACGCGATTACGCGTCATGCAATTGAGCGGTTAAAACCCGATCGTGCATTCCGTAGTGCCCGCACATGCTCGAGTACTTGTAAAAACGTTTTGGCCGCAGTCTGGAGACCTTGGTGACCCCCTATTGCCTGGGGCACTCGCCCAATATTGACAATCCAGCCCTGGCTGTAGCCTGTGATTTAACGAAATGACCTCTTACCAATTTATTTGGCCTTCTTTATACATGTATGATGTGAAAAACAAGAAGGTCATAGCTAGTTTCATTAATTCAATGTAAAAAGCGCCGTGGTTGCATTCATGCGGTTGGCTTGTCAGTGCGGTAATACAGGATTGCGTTAATTAGTAGGTCCTAAGCAACTGATTTCAGGTGTTCTGTCAAAGTCTGTTCCCTTCCCTTTAGTGTAGCGTTTTTATCACGGTATGTTTTTATATATTTATAAAGACTAAAGATTTGAATGGTTTATACTAAAAAAAAACCCAATAATTTAATGTATTCTATAATACAGTTTATTAAATATTTCATATTTTCCCCAGTTTTCTATTGTGGTATTTTTATAACCTGTTTTAATAAAATTGTTTTAATAATTATTATGTGGACATTCTTAATAAATACATAAATATAGCACAAACCCATGATGTGAAGTGTTATTTATATATAAACAGGCTGGGGCATATTAATGTGTATGCATGTAACAAAATAATTGTAGAACAAACTCGTAGGCTATATATATAAGGTAAAAAGAAATAATAGAAAATAGGAAAATTATGAAATATTTAATAAATGGTATAGTTTAATACATGAAAGTATTACTTTTTAAAATGTTTTAAATTGTAAAAATAATTGACTTACCACTAAAGGACAACAAAGACACACCACACACATGCACACAAACACATCCCAGCAGCCAAGCCACCAAAACATCCAATACATCATAGATAATAAACGTAATGCCACAAAAACACCAGACCAAAGGGAAACACAGAAAACAGAACCCACCGCCACGCGCGAAACCCCGCCAGACCGACACCCAGCGGTGACCGTCCCCACAGCACATCTGTGCTCGTGGATCCCCCAATGCAAACCACGCAACCCAAGTCCCAAAACCCGCACGAACAGAACAGGACCAACGCACGCGCGTCGCCCGATCCACAAATGCGCATCCTCTTTTTTGCGTGCACAAATTGTGAAATAATGATACGAAATATGCCAACTGAATTCACAAATATGTCTCTGTTTGTACAAATCGATGCACATTCACGTAAATATTAAAATTCGCAGACACAAAACCAAAGACATATTTTAGTTCATTCATTGATAGTTGTTTGTATTTGGCTCATAAAATGCTCCAAACAGCGAAATGAAAGTCCCAATACACAAATGAACAGAACGGGACCAATGCACGCGTGTCACCCGATCCACAAATGCACATCTCCCCCCCCGCACGCGCGAATTATGATATTCGAATACACAACAAAACATGTGCACCTGTACACCTGTACAAATCGATACACGTTCATTCAAATTCTGAATTTCACACATTCAAATCCAAAGACATTTGTTCGTGGATAGTAAATACATTTGTAACATGCATCCAGTTCACAGATAACTGTGCATGTATTTGTTAATAATATTGAGTCTGATTTCTTTCCATACTTTACCAACCCAGAAGTCCTTGTGAAAGAGCAACCAGACGACGGATGGGAGGAGTTCACCACTCTTCTTCCTATTTCCGGTGCAACGCTTGAGTCTGGCCCATAGACTGTAAAAAAAGATGGACGACGCGACGTCGCCTCCCACCATTGTAATGAATTGAAGCCAAAAATATCCGACCACGGTTGCCCCATGTTACGTAAAAACGTCAGTTTGGAGCCAAGGCATGCGCAGAAGGAATCGTCCGTGGAGCCAGAGGCGGAGCCGCGGTATCAAACTTCCGCCCAAACGCTCGCGCGGCCAATTCAACCACTCCAATCATAACGGCACGGCCCGTTTCTATAGCATCAAATTACAAGCTAAAATGAAACTTATCTCAAAAATGAACACTTGAACATATATCAGTGTGATGACAACTACTTGAAAGGACCAAAACCATCTTTCGAAAACCTTTATTGGAAGTGTAAATATTTTTTTTATTTAGAGCATAGTCCCATTCATTTGAATCGAGAGGGCGGGGTTATGACTTGTACTGCAGCCAGCCACCAGGGGGCGATCAAAGAGCCAGAGGCTTCACTTTTCAAGGCTTATGAGGCACACCCGGTCTGGCCCTGTCCCAAATGGCACACTCCGGACTAATGGACTCATGTAGTGCAGACCCTTGACACGAGTCCACAAAGTCGCACCACGTAAATAGGAAGAGAAGTTGCCCGTCACCGTGAACTCCCTTTTGTCATCTGATTGGTCGGATTGCTCTTTTGCAAAAACTTCTGGGTTGGTAAGCTGGACGAAGCCTGCTGCAGTGCAGGCTTTCGCCAAAGACCGCATCAAGGGTGCAAAGGTGACACTGATGAGCACACTTCAAAGTGTAAAAATAAAACAGATGGAACACCCTACGGACTCGTAGACTAAGCGAAAATGCACAATTTAAGGCCACAAGACTGAAAGTCCACACAAAGTGCGCCATTTGGGGCAGGGCATTTATTTCTCAAAATACGACTCCAGTGCGTCCTCGTGGACTCGCCTCAAGGCACTACATGATGTCTTCAAAGTGTGGACTCTGAGGAAGTCCGGAGTGTGCCATTTGGGACAGGGCCATGTAGATTCCAGGATCTGAGGGAAACTCAACGCTATTGGCTGTTTTAAAAGGAGTAGGAGCCACTCAGAAGTTAGACGGGCAAACAGGTTTTACTGCCCCAAACGTATGTAATAAAGTGACGTAGTGATGCTGTTTTGGGCTTTTGGGATGCTCATAACATCCAAAGTTTTGACAGAAGCGCAATGTTGAAACTAACTACTCACTGATCTATATTAAACTGGGATGAACAAAATAATTTATAGTCGAAAAATGACACTTTTTCCAGCTTTAAATATGTTATGTAACTGGTGAAATGGCTGTGTTATTTGCTGGTCCTTTAAGTAAATTTCCAGCCAGACGGTCTTATTTTAGAAAGCTCCCAGAACAGATAAAAGTGAACATGTTGACAATTACTGTTTTAATTACTTTATCAATCTCCACAGACGACACACACTGGCAGCCGTTATCTGCCCGACAACAGAAACCCAGCCGCAGGGCTTCTCCGCCGGATTTCTTTGGAAGTCTTACTAATTTAATTAAAGGGAAATTAGGTCTCAAAGAGGCTCTGCAGATTGCAACACCCACAGGGAAATGAAGTCAGAATTGAGTTTGTTTAATGGTGCGAGCCAACTGAGTTCAGCTTTAGCTAGAACTTTGGTTAAGGATGCAATCTCCTTATAGAGCTCCATAACTCAAAGAGAAGAGAGGAATTTTTAGGGTATATTGTGGGCGATAGGCAGTCAAGTGCATTTCAAAAACATACTGTAACAGCAAATTTCTCTTTCACTGTAGCGAGAAATATGCAAGGTTGAAAACTTGCCGGGTGATTTTCTTGCTGATGAAATATTGGAAAAGTGCTCCTTCATGCCTCACTTCCATTTTGGAACAGTTCTCCCTTACGGCGGCAGAGTCCAAGTGGTCTTTGAACACATTTTGCTGATAGTGTCAGATTCACCATAGGCACGTTTTATTGAAGCGAGTTTGGCCGTGATCTGCACTTGAACAACTTCGTCAGGGTCAAAGCAATGAAATGTTTTCAAGAAAGATAACCACGCTCAGTAAATTATATGGTTTAATACACCACCAGTACTGTATACACAATACTAGTAACAGAGGACTTTGTGCTACCTTGGTTGCAATGTTTTTATATAATTGTTGCTTCATTGAACAAAGGTGACATAGACAACACACAAACAATGATTATGTTAAATTGTATGGCTAGGAACTATACTCTCATTCCGGCGTAATAATCAAGCACTTTGCTGCCGTACCACGGCTGCCGGAGGCGCAATGATATTACGCAGCCGAAAATAGTCCCTTAGTAACTTTCAATAGCAGGGGGCTATTTTCAGGCACTACGTAATATCATTGCGCCTGCTGCAGCCATACGGCAGCAAAGTCCTTGATTATTACGTCAGTTTAATTCTTAGCCATATCTGCCTAGAAAATCACAACTTTTGATTTTCCGTCAGTCTTAGTACACGATGTAACTACAGACGAGTCAAGTTTTAAATAGGAGTTATAGTGAAACTCTTTGGTTATTTTTGAGCGCGATGCTAACGGTCTAATCAGATTCAATGGATTATGCTAAGCTATGCTAAAAGTCGTACCGCCAGACCCGGAGATCAGCTGAATGGATTCCAATACGGTAACAATCAAATGTTTAACTCTAGGGGAGCTGGAAAATGAGCCTATTTTTTAAAAAAGTGGAGTGTCCATTTAAAGCTTTAAAGGTGCAGTGTGTAGGGTTTATTGAAATAAATACAATATAACATACCTAACAATATTTTCAGTGGTGTATAAAGATGTTACATAATAAACTGTATTGTTTTTATTCTCTTTGAATGAGCCGTTTTTATCTACATAAAAACCACTTACATGGAAGTCGCCATTTTGCGCCACAGTGTTTCTACAGTAGCTCTAAACAGTATGCGTTTCGTCCCAATGTTTTCTTAGACAATGACATGTTCGTCTTATTGCAGCTTCTCTATGTGTTTCGAAAGGGAGGGGTAAGCAGTAGACTGAGCTATTGGTTGCAATTTACAATCTCACTGCTAGATGCGCTAAAATCTACACACAGAAGCATCATGTACTCAGCCATGGAATGAAAACCTGATGATCTATGAATGATCTGAGACTGTTCAATAGAGCATCTTATGTGCTTCATGTAAGCAAGAACACTTGACCTTTTGTAAAAGTGAGCTAACATGTCAAAATCACAAATGTGCTGACGTTCGATTATTGACCTAGACATTAAACATTACATATTATATATTTATAAACACATTAAATACAGATTTAACAGTTTTTTGACTAACCAATTGTTATACTATGTTATTTCTTTGTGTGATCAAGTATAAATACAGTTAAAACAATTTAACAAAGCAAAAAATCAAAATATGAATCTCTCCCAAAAAAGGAGCAAGGTTTAAAACATGTTAAAACCTGACAGGAGCAGTGAGGGGTTTCAGAAGATGTAGGGATCATGTGGATGAAGTGCACTGTTATGAATTATTAGGCCTATATGTGTTTCTGCTCCAGATGAGAACAAGCCTGCAAGCTAACCGAGAAGTCAAAATGTCCTCTGGGATTTGATCGCAATGCAACACGCCACATTAATTTTTTACAGGGGTTGTGACAGATAACAAAATGGAAACAGACACAAAAACACATTTTTAACATCACTTCTGAATTCTGTTGTTTTTATACAGAGCTATTTACATTATATAGCCCCCATCCTTATATATTACCCCTTAATATAAGCATAAACTTTAACAAATCGTTTTTAATGGCTTTTTTACTATTTTTTTTCTTTTATCCACAATAAGTGCATACATACCCTTTTCATTTCTGTGCGTCCCGTAACTCTGTCTGATGCACCCACTGCTATCCATTTCATTTGTACAGAGAGTCTGGCCACGCTCCATTGCAAAGCGTTACTTCCGTTAAGGAGGGTCCTCTGTTGAAGTTTAAAACTATTGGATCTGGCCAGAGTCACTCTGAATCTGCCATAACCAATCGCTAACGTTTGGTCGTGACGTATGTCCCTCAGTCTGGCGCACGACCTCAACGTCATCGTTCTTAGCCACCCCCCTCTGGTCGCTGATTGGACCTGCAGATTTTTGATGGAGAAAACGAAACTCTACACAGCAGTCCCAGACGTTGTGCTGAAGCGAAATGAAAATTAAGCGGAAGCACGTAGGAGGGCGGAGCCAGGCTACTGCTAGCCTAGCTTAGCACAAAGACTTGAAGTAAATGGCTCCAGCTAGCATACTGCTCCCAATATGTGATAAAATAACGACAACAAAATTGCGCCAATCACTCCGCCCAAGTAGCAGTGCTTTGCCTTCTGAGAATATAGTTCCCAGTATGTATACGGTTAAAAGATGTCCGTCTCATATGACCTTGTTATTTGTACATGACTATGCAAATCACAACATATAAATAGGAAAATGTTGGCATTATTTTGTCACTTATTTGGGAGCAGTATGCTAGCTGGAGCCATTTACTTCCAGTCTTTGTGCTAAGCTAGGCTAGCGCCGGGTGCGTCAGAGTTACGGCACGCACGGAGATGAAAAAGGTATGGATGGACTTATCAAACTCGGGGGGATACAATGAATAAGCTAAAATCCCCAAAAGTTGGAGTGTTTATTTAACTGTTGTGACATGGTCACACACAGAGTTTAGTCTCAAGAACTTAGCATTAACATATTTTATATATATATATATATATATATATATATATATATATATATATATATATATATATATATATATATATATATATATATATATATATATATATATATATATATTAGGGCTGTCAAAATAAACGCGTTAATAATACCATTACTATCATTATCTGCACATCTGATACTAACAAAAACACACAGCCATTCCTTATCTTCATAGAATCACATTGGTCACATGCTGTACATTTATTGAAAAAAGTGCCAACATACAAATGTGAGCGTTATAAAACCCGCAAGCCCCCTTTCAAAGGACAACAAATCTTAGTTTTACATCTTCTTCAGATTTACATCACATATATTGGATTTGATTTGCAGACAGAATCAAAAGTCTACACCTTTCTAGGCCTGGCCAGTAACATAATTTTTGTCATTTATTGTCAATCTCCCTTTTGGCTTATAGGGCGCACAAAACACTATGCCATCTTTTACCAGTCTATAACATTTCACGTGACAAGGGTTAAATCCATAACAGATGGCATGTATTGCAAGCCGATTTAAATGTTTTAATCATTCTCAGAATATGAATCAACAATTCAATTTTCACTAGTTAAAATGATAACCGACTTGCCGTTACGTCACAACATTCTCATTAATAAATCAGATTCATATTTTTGCATGTGTTCTATTTTGTATTATTTTAGTATACACACAATAGCTGGAAATTATCCATAACTGTAGATGTAAACATTAAGACATTAATGCATTTTTTCTGATATATTTCCTTGTCATTTTGATGTTTTGCTTGGGAAATAGAGCCCCCATGTGGCTGTAATGAAAACGATCCTTTTAAACTTCCATAAATTAAGGCTAACATATCACTTTCATAACATACAATAAACAAAAAGCAGCAAACAGGAGAGAGACTAAATTAGAAATAACTTAATAAAATGCTTATCAAAAAGTTACAAAATGGTTCTTCCTTCTTTTCTTGTAAGACAAACCTAAAAAAAGGTCAGCATCTAGTTTGAGGTAATTCCTTCTTCTGATCAGTTCAAAAGTTTTTCAAAACGTCACAGTGATGAAGCAAATCAAGTCAGCTTGACTGTCCTCCAATCACACGCAATATCTCTTTCTGTATCCGAACGTCCTGTGTGTTGATATTAGCATCTCCTACCTGTCCGTCCTCATACCTGTGGAAGACAGGCAGATAGCAGGTACAAATACACATTGTGACTCAAATAATATTTGTGAAATGTTTAACGAGAATGAATAACTCACACAAAAAAGAACCGTGTGCAGACGTGATCAGAAATCGGGCAAACCCAAATATTTCCATGTTTCTGGAGATCTTTGGACGTTATCACTGATAAAAGACGAAACTTTAGTACTAAACTAGGCTAAATAAAGCTAATAAAATGATTTAATTTGCATTGTATAATTCAATATTTTTTATTCGATTCATACCTTCACACAAAGCAACACAGTTTAGATTGCGACTCTGAAGAAATCTCGATTGTACGGGTCGGCACTGCTAAAAAACACACATTTATTAGAGGCACATATAATAAACTACTTTGTAATAGCTAATCATTTTACTGCAAGAATAATGCTTGACTCCGCCTATCTGAATACATCTACTGTATATCAGTCCAGAATCTGCAGATAGACTTACCGGTAAGACAGTATTGACCCGGTTGTAGTGCTGTACTAATTCCTCTTTAGTAGGCATGTGGTGCTGTCCCTTTCCCATTCCTATAGATAAAAACAATAAGATTAATATTTACATAGTGAATAATTTATGGTAGCAATGCTATATATTTAACTTTATGGGAACATCCCATTCTACACATACACTACTATACTGTATCATGGAACAAATTGTAAAACGTTAAAATTTAAAGGGGCTCCTTATGTTTATTATAATAAAACCACCCCTTAATCTGCACTATCCAACCACAGCACTGCCATTTAGTGCAGAGAGAAAGAGAGAGAGAAAATAATTCACAGCACAATTGAGTTTACATTTCAACAAACCACCATCATTGTGATCAGTGTTTAAATTTTATCAGCTCATTTGCATTTTATAGGACACACCCAAAACGGCACATTTTTGCAAACACCTACAAAGTGGCAATTTTAACATGCTATTATAAATTATTATTTATATGGTATTTTGAGCTAAAACTTCACATATGTGCTCTGGGGACACCAACGATTTATTTGACATCTTAAAAAACGTCTTGTGACATGGCCCCTTTAATTTAATTTTAACTTAAATTGTTTGTAGCTCAATTGATAAACTATTGTGTGCACTCAGAAAAAGTTACAAGATGGTACAAAAGTTGTCAATGGGGTGGTACCTTTTCAAAAAAGGTGCATATTGGTATCTCAAAAGTAAACATTGGTACCTAAAAGGTACATATTTGTACATATTAGGACCATTATAAAATGAGAGCCGTCAAATGCATGAATCTAAATTTAAAATCCCTTTTCAAAGACTACAAGATTCTTAAATTTTTTTTTTAGGTTGACGTAGTAATAAAGTGAAAGAAGACACATTATATTATCATAGTACCATGTTCAAAAAAATTATGATAGTGTTGTCTGAATGTTGCAGTTTGTAAATGATCCCAAAGACTCCTACCTGAGTATCCAAATGAGATGCTGGAGATGGGGCTGAGGTAGATGCCCTTCCCATAGGCCGCACCGTGCAGCTTGTGTCATGAGAACAGGAAAATACGGACTTATAAGACAGTATGCTAGGCAACAATAGTATATAACACACAACAGTTTTCATTCAGTGCGTAAGGAGTCATTGCGGAAGTACCTGCAGTTTTGTGTAGGATGCATTTACAAGTCCATTTCGTAGAATGGAGTGCCAGTTTTCAATATGAGAACCACTGAAGAACAGAGTTTTTAGACATTAATATACAGTATGTGTGAGATAATAATGGCATGTTAAAGGAATAGTTCACTTAAATATCACCATGGTGACTCCCATATGAAGATAAATAACATGACAGCATTTTAATAAACCAACCATATACATCTGGGATGGTAGATTGTTAACTTAGCCTTTAAAATGGGTTGTAAGGATGGCAAAGGGTGGGTAAAACTCACTGAAAAGCGAACGTGCTGCCGTGGAGTTTTCTAGCAGTGCGAAATCGAGCTTCTTTTGCAGGAGGACTGCTGAGGAGCAGGAACTGATGGGAGGTGTGCATAAACTTGAGTTGCTGTAAGCACAGAACAAAGGTTTAAATTTAATGTTGTAAGGCTTAAAGGATAAAAAATCCAGATAATTTACTCACCACCATGTCATTCAAAATGTTGATGTCTTTCTTTGTTCGGTCAAGAAGAAATTATGTTTTTTGAGAAAAACATTCCAGGATTTTTCTCATTTTAATGGACTTTAATGGACCCCAACACTTAACAGTTTTAATGCAGTTTAAAATTGCAGTTTCAAAGGATTCTAAACGATCTCAAACGAGGCATAAGGGTCTTATCTAGCGAAACAATTGTCAATTTTGTCAAGAAAAAAAATTCACCCTTAAACCACAACTTCTCGTCTTCCTCCGGCTGTGTGGCGAGCCAGCGCGACCTCACGTAATACGTCATCACGTCAAGAGTTCACGGGTGACGTCTGCGAAACTACGCCCCAGTGTTTACAAGTGTGGAGAAAGAGGACCGTTCCGACGTTGTTGTCGAATGATACTAATTAATGTCTTTGTGTCAGTTTATTGTTTAAAAGGCTGGCTCGTCACACAGCCGGAGGAAGACGAGAAGTTGTGGTTTAAAAGTTCATATTTTTTATTTTTCTTTCCAAAAATGAAAATCGTTTCGCTAGATAAGACCCTTATGCCTCGTTTGGGATCATTTAGAGTCCTTTGAAACTGCAATTTTAAACGGCATAAAACTGTTAAGTGTTGGGGTCCATCAAAGTCCATCAAAATGAAAAAAATCCCGGAATGCCTTCCCCAAAAAACACAATCTCCTCTCGACCGAACAAAGAAAGACATCAACACCCCGGATGACATGTTGGCGAGTAAATTATCTGGATTTTTTTTAGAAAATGGACTAATCCTTTAACTCAACTCCTAAAGCATTGCACTAGGGTTCGAGTCCCAGGTAACACATATACTGATAAATTAAAAACCCTGAATGCAAGTCACTTTGGATGAAGACGTCTTCCATTAATGCAAATAATGAGATAGCAAACCTTACCCTGCTAGAGGGCAGCTTGACAATGTGAGACCGATTGCTGGATATAATCCTGTAAAGATACCGATGACAAAAATAGGGTCAATATTTGCGCCAAAAAAACAACAGAAATATTTATTATACTTGTAGCTAAACAGGGAAAAGAATGAGACAGAATGCAGTATAAGTAAGGCACTAGATTCCTAAGGAGCACATATATTGCAATTCACTGTAAGTTGTGTTGGATAAAAGTCTCTGCCAAATGCATGAATGCATGCATTTTTCCCTCACCACTGCAGCAAAGGATGAGCGAGGGGGTCCATTTTATCCATCTGCTTCTTTATCTCGACATAAGGTCCCTAAAAAATAAGTTACATGTATTTTATTAGCTGCAGACATAATGTTAAATCTACTTTTTTTGAATTGCTCACTTGTGTTATTTCTCGAATCGACGTGATGCTGTCCAGTGCTTTCTGTAGACGCTCGTAACTTCTTTTCTTTATGAAAGCAAATGAGGAAAGACGTGACAGTGGGAGATAGGTCACAAGTTGTGTACGCACTTATTGCAGAATATTAACTCTTTCCCCGCCATTGACGAGCTAAAAAAATGTGCATAAAAAGTGTCCCTTATAAGTTTTTATGGTTTTCTGTATAACCGCGATTATCCACTAGATGGCAGACTAAGGGGCCAGTCACACCAAAAGCGCTTTAAACGCTTGCAAACGCAAGGCGCGACGCACTGCCTTTTTAAAAAAAGAGCAGTGCGACGCGGCTTTTCATATTGCTAAGCAACCACCGAGTCAGCTGTCTTGTCAATCAAATATTGAAGCGTGAGCGCTCTTTTGCTGTTAACTGTCATATTAGCAGAAACTTTAAAAAGAGGACGCTTGCTCTGACCTTGTTTGAGGGTGAGAGGTGCACAAACACGCAGGAGAGAGTGAGCGAGTGGAGTCCGGTTCTTCAAAGCAACTGTAAACTTCACTCACCACAACGTAAGGCCCGCCTCTCCGCTCATTCGATTGGACAATGGAAAGACGCGAATGACGTCGGGCGCTTCTCCGCTCTCAGCGCTCCTTCAAAAACGCATGCGCGGCAGGTGGCAAAAAACCGCAAGGGGCTCGGCGCGCATAAACAGCGCGCAAACGCGCCCTGCCCATAGAATATCATTCAAAAAAGGCGCCTGCAACTGCCATAAACGCTTTTGGTATGACTAGCCCCTTACCCAATTTATTTAAAAAACTGAAGCAAAAAATTATTTACTAAGTTTAAACTCTGTGTATGTTTTGATAATCGTTCTGAATCTGATCTCTAAAAAAATTCCTTCACAAAAATGCAATTATTTCAGCTTTTTGCTCATTTTTTTTTTTTTTTAAGAAAAATACTCATATTTAACAGTTTATAAACAGAGAAAAAAATCTAAATAGGATAAAACTTTTTTCCTGGTGTGTTTGTTTGTAGTTTGCTTGAAAGCAGAGGGTCTGTTCTTTCAGTTGATATATTTGGATGTTTATATATTTTTAGAAAAAAAATTCCTGGAAGGCATTTTGTGAAACTTTTGTGAAAATCACAAAAAATGCTGGCGGGCAACTTTTCAAAAAAATGGCTGGCGGGGAATGAGTTAAGTGGCTTTGGATAAAGGTAAAATGTAAATTGATTTCATGTGATAAAGAAGCTACCTTTGGGTTAAAGGCCAGAGCTTTGGGATCATGAGGATCAACGACGGAAGGATAAGGGTCAAAGATGATACTTTTACGGACAGATTCCAGGGCAGAACGACACATCGCCACCAGCAGGTCCACTACCTGTATGAAAACATCTTTGTAAGTCAATTTTCAATGAAGGATGACTTATAAAGGACATTTTTTATCAAGTGTGTTACCTCAGCTCCTGTTGCTACATCTTCTGCAGCATCTGACATCACACCAAGGGTGTTGAAGGAGAACACACACAGCTCTCTTGTACAAACAGCAGGCTAAACACACCGGAAAAAAACATTGTCATGATGGTGATATGGATCTGTTTAATTCAGATATACAAGGTTTTGTTGTACCTTTAGCATAGACCCATTTTGAAAAACGTGCTGCTCATCGCAGACCACACAATAATCATTCAGGGTGGGGATTCTTTGTTCTGAATATTTCATTACCTGTATGGCAAAGAATGCATGAGAGAGAGAGAAAAAGAGAGAGAGAGATGCAAATATTGCAATGACATCATGACTAGCAGTACGACTTTAAAGCAACACTATGTAGTTTCCATGTAAAAATGACTTACAGCTCCCCCATGTGGTTGAAAAGCGCAACAGTGCCTGGTATCAGACACTCTTCTGCAGGCAGGGGGAGGGGTGGAGCTGTGTTTCCTACCCTCCACCGCCACTTTCAGAGTGTGCTTGTAGCAGCTAGGAGGCTGTCCAGGTTGCAGCAACAGTACAATTTGTCCAGTTAAAAGTTGTTCTATCACTGAAATAATTTTAGAGACATTATTTAAAGGTAAAAAAACTACATAGTGTTGCTTTAAAAGCCAAACAGTCCATTTGTGTCAATCCAATAGGAAACATCATCATTAAACGTCTAATGAAAGACAGTACACCTTAGATAAAGTCTGAAGGAATATAAATCTTAAGTGATTCAAGCTTTTGCATCATTTGCAAAAAGTCTGAGAAGAAACTGAAATATTAAGGAAGCACTGTGAGAATTACCTGTACGAGGAAACCATATTCTAGGGTTGGAATGCTCTTGCAGTGGATTAGAGCTTGGGAGGAAAAGAAAAGTTGGATGAGCTGCCTGGTGGTGATTTGCACTGTGGATCGTGAGCCAGGGTCAGCCACACTCTGGACATGGATTTATATATATATAAGTTATTTTATAATAGTTATATACAACATGTGATGCCAATGTCAATATTGGCACACACCTGCCCGACTGGGCTGGAAGTGTGCAGATCTCCTTTGGAGCAGGACATGGAGCGGCTCATCAGACGGGTAACTCTCAAATCCTGGCCTGCGGATCTTACCTTCACCTCAGGGCCCTGGATCAGAGGAACACTGGAACACCTGGAGAAACGTGGACAAGTCATATTCATCTACAAGCGCAATGTTTTTGTTAACATGTAACATGCATACATCTAAAAGTAAATGTAGTAAGAAACATCCCCTCATAGCGTACTTAGTTATCGGTGAAAAGATACTGAGTCCAGCTCTGAACTTTTTAATGGTTCCTCCAGCCTTGAACCAGCTGTGTCTCTTCCTCTGTTGTGCATTCAGGAACTCATTACTGAGATTCTTCCATTGATTGGATATAAACATGCTGAGAATTCTGGGAAAAGGTACAGTAGTATAATGTTTTGATGGGATACACTCTTAAAAATAAAGGTTATTTATCAGATTTTATGCTTCCATAAAGAACCATTTACATCCACAGAACCTTTCTAAGGTAGCTTCTTTGTATAGGAAAAAAATTTCAGACGACAATATAAAAAAATTGAATGGAATGAAAAGGAATGGAATATAATAGACCATTTACCTTTTAAGCTGGACTCCAAGACTAAAGCCATCTTTACAAGTTGGTTGGAAAACCTCCACTGTAGGTTCTGAAAAAGGTTAAACATTTCTTCCTGAATATTGTATCGGCATTCGTGTAGTAACATTATATTAACGGTAACTTATAACAAAAGATATTTTGAAAAATGTTCAGTGGCGGCCGGTGACTTCTTTTTCGAGGTTTTTTCAAAGTTCGTCGCAAAATGTATGTAGCCCGTCATGTGTGTGGTTCATAATTTCAAAATATGTGTTCTGCGTGTCGAGTGATCCTATGTGCATCATGTGTCTTGTCAAAATAAGTGCCTGCTGCAGACACGTCTAAAGGGTTTATGATAAAAAAGACGCTTGTGTTTGCCTAATCTCATGCGTAATCAGAGTTTACTGTTAAGGAAGTGTCTAGCGTGTATTTTGTGAACGTGAGCGTCTCTTTTATCATAAACGGTTTTGACGCGTGTGCAGCAGGCACTTATTTTGCTAAGACACGTGATGCACATGGTTCACATGACGCAACAAACACATATTTTGAAAACACGAGCAAAACATGACACTCTGAACACATATTTTGAATTTGCACCCCTCGGAAGAGCAGTTATGAGCCGCCACTGGAAATGTTTGAAAACAAATTAATCATGAGCCCCATTCACTTTTATAGTATTCTTTTTTCCTACTATGGAAGTCAATGGGGCTCATGATCGGTTTAGTTTGAAACATTACCCAAAATATTTTTCTATGTGGTCATGAGAACAAAGAAATTTATAAAGGTTTGTAACAACATGAAAGTGAATAAATGACAGAATTTTCGATCATTGCTCACCTGATCCATCCAAATACTGTGAAAGTGAGAAACGAAGGCGTAAAATGATCGGCTCTGTTCTGTTGACCTTCCATGCTGATGCCACCTCCTCCTGCAAAAATTTGATGCATAGCGCTTAAAGGGGGAAATGCTTTTACTAGAAAAAGTAAATAAAAAATATTAAAGTGAAATCCACAATCTAAGAACTCACATCCAGGAAGCTGACATTAATGTGTAGGTCGATGTCAACATCGTCAATGGTTTCATACTCCCTAAAAAACAGTATATGCTAAACAGTCAGTTTCAGAATTACACTGATGTAAATGTATTATTATTATTATTTAACAGTAAGGTTGTGCGATATTGTAAATATAGCATAACATCCTTCAGCCATGACTTTTTCCATATTTAAGTGCTATATTTGGGTCCCCATTGCTTCTATCAACTTAGAAAATGTGAAAAAGATCAACCCAGTAACTTAGTTTTGGTACACCATTCTCTGCAAGCAAGTGAAAAAATAGGTCACTGAAATTTGGCTCCCCTTGTGATGTCAGAAGGGGACAATGCCGCCCCTTAATCTGCACTATCCAATCACTGCACTGCCATTTGCATTTAAAAGGATACCACCAAACCGGCATATTATGCTCACACCTACAAAGTCACAATTTTAACATGCTATAATAACTTATCTGATCTAAAACTTCACATATGTATTCTGGGGACACCAAAGATTTAATTTACATCTTAAAAAAAGTCTTGTGAAATGACCCCTTTACATTAAAAATGTAATGTGATGCAAATAATAGCTCGGTAAAGAAGTGATCACTGTGCTTTAAATGAATGCTATTGACCAATCAGCATCAAGGACTTTCTGTTTCATAATAAGCAATAATTACCTGACCTCAAACTATAGTATGTAGAAATAACATGAACCTCAAATGCAAGCCTTAAAGGGATAGTTCACCCAAAAATGGCTCATCATTTACTCATCCTCATGTTGCTACAAACCTGTATAAATGTCTTTGTTTTGATGAACACATCATAAGCCCCATTGAGATCCATAGTAGGGTGATTCTCACAAAACCATTGAAACACCACGGCACTAATGATTTTAGCTTTAAAATGTGTAATATAGTAACATTAAAAAGCATCAGAATTAACACAATACTGTGTTCTACCTTGCACAATGTGTGATTTCAACATAAGAAATTATAATTGTAAATTTGATCTCATTTTCTGCTGAAATTCTCATTACCGCAATGTGTCCGGCTGTGTTTGAACATGCGTTATGTTGTAATTTAATCAAATTAACACAAAAATATTAAGAAAAAAAATAAATGGATGTTTTGCTAGACTACTTTAGATGACAGAAAAAATATTTACTGAATATTCATGTATAATAATAATGAAGAAAATTTAGGAAAATGATGTGTCCATGCCTGATGTTCTCATCCTCCGCAACACTTTTTGAGAACAGTTTAAGCACACATACAGAATTTTAATAAAGTTTTGAGTGACCAAGCACATGGACCAGTTACTTCAAGATGGCTACCAGGTAAGATCATTTTTTTTACAGTTAATTTGAAATATTGTCGTCAGAATGATTACACGACATTTTGATTATCATTACCGCAACAGATTTACTTTGATAATACTTTGATTTTAAATGCATGTGCAGAATCTCCAAATTATGTTCTTTCAGGTTTGTCATGTCATTTTGAAAATTTGTCAGTGTTGATGTTTTCTGACTGTTGCGGTAATGAGATTTTTTAGGACTATTTTTTTTAATTATGTTACAAAAAGTGTTAAATGATAAGTAAAAGTTTTTAAATTAATGTTCCCATTTACTCCAGACTTTGTTTTTCAATGTCTGCTGGGAAAAAAAGTAAATGTAAGCAATTTTTACATTTTCATGCTTGACATTTTTAAAACCAAGTTTTCATGAGAATCACCCAGTAGGAAAAATAATACTATGGAAGTCAATGGGGCTTCTGATCTTTATGGTTACAAACATTTCATAAAATTTTTCTTTGTGTTCATTTTTGGGTGAACTATCCCTTTAATATGTTTCATTTTATTCCTAATATAGCATTTACTGTAATTACGCCTGTAGAGTTTCATGGGTCACAAGTAAACTTGGGTTAATGGAGTACCTTACAGAAATGGCACTTTCAGAATAGATGTCTTTCACTGCACCAACATCTTTATCCAGTTGAGGGTGCCGACTCAGGTCAGTGGCATAATGCCCCTGCAAACAAAATAAAAAAACTTAAGCGTTTAACCAAGCAAAGGTTCACTCCTGAATCATTCATTTAACATGTACTTGTTTGCTTTATATATTTAAAAAGGGCAGAACCCCTGAAATAACTCAATCAATCAAAATGTATTTATATAGTGGTTTTTTTTTGCAATGAAAACATACTGGAACCAAAACTGGAAACAAACTGGAGCCATCTGTCTCTCTTCATATAGGACTACACTAATCCACCGACAACCCCACTATGCACTTCAATCAGCTTTGTTATTTCTTATCATCCTATTATAGACATTGCCATGTGTTGATATGGAATTACATGAATAAATGAATGAAATTAGGTAACACATCCATTCATTAAACAAGCTTTAAGTCGCACATTTTATGGTGTGACTCATATTACATTCATGCACTTGGCACCTGTTTTATCCAAAGGGGCTTACACTGCATTCAGCAAATGCTTTCTTGGGGTTCAAACCCCTGACCCTGGTGTTGCAAGCACCATGCTAACCTGCGCTCCGTAGAAGAATTCCTCACCATCGCTGTTCCCATCCGAGTCCTCATCGCTCCAGAATTGCTCAAAGATGCTCTGAAACACAGTTCATTATAGATCAACCACAGTGTCTGCTATACATTTCCACTGTGATATATAATTCATTACAATATCCTGCATTCATTAGACACTGAGACGTTCTTATCATTCAGTCAATCAGTCAGTAATCTACTTAGTGAGGTGACTGTGTCAGTAGGACAGCCTATGTCTTAGGTCATCAGCTTGATATGGATACACTGTCCATTAAGACTTTATTTGCAAATCTGGGGTTAATAATAAGCATTTTTTAGGGGTGCACCGATAAATGCTGATATACACTTATAAAACGTAGCCGATAACTATTCTGAATCGCACAGCCGATTTTATTCACAGCTATTTCATGTACTACTGCTTTTGAAGTCCTTATCGATCTAAAATCACTGTTAGTTTGAGTCGTTTATAACATGCATTTGAAAAAGTAACACTCGTCAAACATAATCATTGTACATATTCTTTATTATCACGAAAATACCTGAAAAGGTTTGAAGAACTGCAATATAAATATATCCTTAAGCCATTTCCTGGAGCTGCGTGAGTGGTTCTTCGTCTATTGAGCGCATATTGGGTTTTCTGCACGAGAGCGCCCTCTGGCTTTTGGATGTGGCGGCATTTCACCGTAATTCATTGAGAAGCATAGCAAGCATCATCGCGATATATCGGTGCACCTGTAGCATTTTTATTAGTACATTTGGATAATGGTTAATCATGTGATTTCCATACCATACTGTTCATAGATACTGCTTTAGTGAGTTCCCCCTTCCACATCCGTCCATTCCAGCCAGGTGTGGTCCGAGAAAATAGGAGGCTTGGTTTGAGGAGGTCAAAATCGGTTGAAGAAAACCAATAGGAAGGCAGTGTTCATCTTCAGGGGTCCATTAGCAAAGTCATCTCCATGGCAACCTGTGACACAATGAATGAACAGAAACTCATAATGTCCACTTAGAGATCATTTGGGTTACTGCATATATTGATTGTGTAGATGTGTAGCACTCTTGATGGATTTCTTATATAAACAATAATTTAATTTGCTAACCATGTGTGTATGGATACATTTTATATACATTTAATAAAAAATAAATACATTTGACTGAATAAAGCATTTAATGAATCTAATCATACACCATATGCTTTTATTAATATTTGTTTATATTCTTTATACTATAGATATACTTTGTTATGTTTATTATACTGTACAGCTGTTGGTTGTTCTGCTGCCATTTTTCATATTTTCTTATGCATTAGGAAGAGCACAAAGAAATGAATGAAACATCACATGACTAAATAAATAATATAATTAAATCAAATGGCCATATGCAGTGTCTAGCTCAGCTCTGTTAAAGAAAAATCCATTCTTACCTGCTGAAGATGAGGGAGAGGCTATAAACCAGGTCTACGTGTCAACGCCTCAACAAAGCATCACAAAATACCCACACTAGGAAACCTACACATCAAGCAAGTCAATGAATACAAAGGTTTTTAATTAGAAACGTGTATGTCTATTGTCTAGCCGGCAGTGTTGCACGGCTGGTTTCAAGTGTGGCTCTGATGGGTTGCCTTTTCTTCTCTACACTGTCTGCTTTCTCCCTGACAACAAACGACAGCTCGGGCATGCTCAGTGAGTATCGTCCGGGTCATGAGACCGGCAGCTGACAGCCAGTGTGTTCAGTAACAGGAGGGGAGGAGGGGCTGAGCACAAAAGACATGCCGGGTAGATCATGGAGAATACAAGCTCCTGCCTGCATTTGACCTTAAAGTTTAATCTTTTAATGTTTCATGTGTTGTAGTACATCGTCTGACTCAGTGTTTCATTAATTTCGGTTGTTTTGTTTTGATCTATTCTATTCTATTGTATTCTATTCTATTCTATTCTATTCTATTCTATTCTATTCTATTTCTATTCTATTCTATTCTATTCTATTCTATTCTATTCTATTCTATTCTATTCTATTCTATTCTATTCTATGCTATTCTATTCTATTCTATTCTATTCTGTTTCTATTCTATTATATTTCCATTCTATTCTATTCTATTCTATTCTATTCTATTCTATTCTATTCCTTTTTCTATTTCTATTTCTATTTCTATTTTCTATTTCTATTTCTATTTCTATTCTGTTCTGTTCTGTTCTGTTCCGTTCCGTTCCGTTCCGTTCCGTTCCGTTTCTATTCTATTCTATTCTATTCTATTCTATTCTATGTCTATTCTATTTCTATTTCCATTCCATTCCTTTTTCTATTTCTATTCTATTCTATTCTATTCTATTCTATTCTATTCTATTCTATTCTATTCTATTCTATTCTATTTCTATTCTATTCTATTCTATTTCTATTCTGTTTCTATTCTATTCTATTCTATTCTATTCTATTCTATTCTATTCTATTCTATTCTATTCTATTCTATTCCTATTCCTATTCCTATTCCTGTTCCTATTCTATTCTATTCTATTCTATTCTATTCTATTCTATTCTATTCTATTCTATTCTATTCTATTCTATTTCTATTTCTATTTCTATTTCTATTTCTATTCTGTTTCTATTTCTATTTCTATTTCTATTTCTATTTCTTTAAAGATTATTTATTCACTATTTTATTTAACCCTCAGATTCCAGATTTCCAAATTGTTGAATTTCGGTAAATATGTCTTATCCAAACAAACCATACATCAATGGAAAGCATATTTATTCAACTTTCAGACCATGTATAAATCTCAACCTCAAAAAATTATCTGGTTGTCAAGTTATCTGGGAAATTCTGTACATCAGTTCTGATTCTAACTCGAAAAAGAGCCTTGACCAAGACAAAGATCACTTTTTAGCTTTGTATTTAGTTGTATCTCTTGTATTTTCCTGGATGAGTTTTTAAAGACTAGAAGATTAATTTAGGAGTCAAGATAAAACATTCAAGCATAAGTTCTAGTGGAGTTAGTCTTATGTTTTGAATCTTGTCCACTAGAGGGAGACAGTGGCTGACAGACTCAAGAAACACTGACAAAGTGGAAAAGTATAATACTGTTGATGCATTGTTTTAATTTTGAATCTTTAAACGAAACATAACTTAAAACCACAGTACATATTTAACATATTAAAATGATAGCCACACAGTCAGTGTGTAAACTATTCATAAATATGCTCAGTGATATATATAAACAAATTTAGCATTATATATTTATATGTTTTACCCAAACATGTACAGCTTTGTTATAAATGTAGATTTCCTGTATTTCAGTTATCTATTCTCCTAATTATTTCCTGTAGTTGGTTGGGCATATAAAGGGAAATGTCATGCAAGCTAAGCCTTAATGTTATGGACTAGTCAGTTTAAAAACATTTAGCATGACCAAATCGCTGTCATGCATCTTCCTGTGCTTAAGAAAAATCATGACCATTGTATTAATATATATACTGTATATTATCTTTATGTTGTATTTCAAGGCATTACTGTTTATGCTTGTGCATTTTAGACACTGTCAGCTTTGCAATAGCTGACTTTTTCCATGTTAAAGTGCTATATTTGGGTCCCCAGTCCTGCTTTCAACCTAGAAAATGTGAAAAAGATCAACACAGTAACTTAGTTTTGGTAAAACATTCTCTGCAAGCATGTGAAAATATAGGTCATTGAAATTTGTCTCCCCTCGTGATGTCAGAAGGGGATCTTATTATAATAATACCGCCCCTTAATCCAACCAGGGCACTGCCATTTAGTGCAGAGATCAACTAATTTGCATTTAAAACTACACATTTTTTGCTCACATACAAAATGACAATTTTAACATAATAAATTATCTTTATGGTATTTTGAGTTAAAACTTCACATGGGGGCACCAAAGATCTATTTTACATCTTAAAAAAGTCTTGTGAAATGTCTTCTTTAACACGAGTTACAGGTTATTATTATTCTGTAAACAATGGGTTTAATTGCATATTAAAGAGAGTAAGGCCACAGAAAAACTCCTAACAGATTAATTATACAATTAAATAATTTATAGGAGTCTGAGACATATTTTTTTAAGATGGGCTGACCTTTCCACATCTGCATCTTTGAAGCATGCAAATAGCACGGGCAACAAATGAAGCAAGCGAGGAATACTATCATGGCCATCACAGTCTCAGCTATAGGCCTTCAGCTATTATTAGAAGTTCAGATGCCAGTAATGGCTGGCATTTATGAAATGACATTGGGGAGGGGGGTATTCAGGGACTGTTATTTGTACTGTACTCTTTTCATATTAGCTAACAGTGCAGTGTAAAACAGGGTCAAAATTTCATATCAGATTTTGGCATCAACACACATTTTACCTTCAGGCAGTTTCTGATTGGTGTAGACACCTATAACACATTGCCTCCTGATGCAATAGATAAAAATAATCCTTTTCTGCATTTTAAAATCAATAAAAAACAACGTATAACTTTTTGCTATTATTATTGTTATTGTTATTATTTTTGGTACTGTATTCACATGCACTTAGTTGAAAATGTAAGCAGGTTGGGTCTATTTTATGGCGGAAGGAGACACTGTGGAAAGTAGTACCGGTAAGTTTAGACTGGATAAGTTGTGACAGTGGCGGTGAAGTCACTCAGAAGTTCCTGCAAGCGTTCATTGCGTGAGGTGAGTAACATTCAACACAACAGATGATTTTAACTAGTCAAAAGGTCTCAATTTCAGTAGATAAACATTATAAACATGTCTTACAGCATAATATATTTTTATAGATGTATATTTTTGTATACATTTTCATGTAATGCAGAAAGTGATATTTGTTTGATGTATATGGCTACTTTAAAGAAACACTTTCCTGTGTCGTGTTTTATCACGATAACACTTAATAATATTTAGTTATTAAAAGTCGTAGTTTAAGGTCATCACCAAGACTAAACTGATAAAAACACATAAATAAAATTCTCATTGCATATTTTAATGTTTATGAATGTATATAAATGTAGCGTTGATTTTTAATAATACATATTTTTTACAACATTATATTTGATATTTATTAAAATGTTTATAATTATAATAAAATATTTTTTATTGTGTAAGTGTCACCATTTAAAGTCACTCTTCCTTTTGACTCCAAGATGTCAATGGCTCTATCTTACCCTTAATCTTACTATGGCATTATATAAGATATAAAACCCAATGTATAAGGCTACTAATAACATAGGAGTTGTATTGTCTTATGGACATACAAAAAGTACATAAATAAATAGATAAGAAAATAGGTTGGAGTGTGTTTCTAAATTCAAGAAATGAATCCTTATGCAAGACCTTTAAGGCTTTGTCAAGAAGAGCATCTATGTTGCTTAATACTTAAAAAACAAAAATAAATCCAGATTTCTTGTGCATGTATCCTTCCCTGCAGGACATCTCTATAGCAGACACAGCTCCAGCCATGTCTCAGACTAAAGATGCGGGCTCTGCCCTCTTCAAGACGCAGCAGTTGCATGCTGCTATGACAGACACCCTCCTGGAGCACCTGTGCCTGCTGGACATCGACTCTGAGCCCCCAGTGACCCGCAATACAGGCATCGTCTGCACAATCGGTCAGTAGATCACCTTGTTTAGCAACGTATTGATGTTGTGCAAACATTTTTCCGTTGATGAAATTCCTTTAATCGTGCATTCATATATTGTTATAAAATATTAATTTAGTACTAAACAATATCTAGTGTATAATATAAAGGATTTTTGTATGTAATGTTTTTTCCAATCCTAATCGGACCTGCCTCTCGATCTGTGGAGATAGCAAAGGAGATGATCAAGACCGGCATGAACATTGCACGTATGAACTTCTCCCACGGATCACACGAGGTTAGAAATCGCATCCATTCCGGATGAGCTTTGGTTGGCGCATTAACTGATGAAATTATAAATAATTTTGGAAGAATATCAGTAAAAAAACAGCCACCACGGTGTATCATCTATTATTGTGGCCTTTGCCTTGTGCCTCTTGAAATGTCAGAAGTTGTAAGCTGATCTTGTTCGCCACCCAGATCTCTTAGGCTCAGGCCACATCATTAGCTGACCTTTCCTCTTTAAAAGTCATGGCTTTATGCCTTTTTTGCAAGGCACCATTGCATGCCATCATCAAGTGATTGAGTAGGTATTTCAATTCAAAAGGTCAAAATCGCATGTTAGTTTGTAACAAAGTGACTTGCAGTCTCTATATATAATCCCAGTTTATTTACAAAGTGAGCCCATGATCCAGTTGTGCTTTCATTATTGAGCAAGACCGAAACCATCTTCAAGTTACATAATACATTACTTATAGTGTATGACTAAACAAAGGATGACAAAAATTGACTTAAATTACAGTATACAGTACAATAATTCAATGCAGCATTAAATTAATATCTCAAGTTAATCTTAAATTTATTCAACAAAGTAAATGCAGTTTGACATAGAGAGATTCTGCGGGTCACTGGAAACATAAACTGTCTCTCCATGAGTCTATTTATATCTCTCTGCCTGAAGCCTGTGACTGGACACAGAAAAAAGAGACTATATAAGAGGTTGGACCATAGACTTGTGTGATCACTTACATAAAATCATCCTACCTATTATAAAAAACATGTAAAATTTTAACCTTGATATCTTAAAGGAAACATTTCATAAGATTTTTAATTTTAAGATGAAAAATAATTCTTTGGTGTCTCCAGAGTACGTATGTGAAGTTCTAGCTCAAAATATCATATAGATAATTTATTATAGCATGTTTAAATTGCCACTTTGTAGGTGTGAGCAAAAATGTGTCGTTTTGGGTGTGTCCTTTTAAATGCAAATGAGTTGATCTCTCCACTAAATGGGCGGTGTCGTGGTTGGATAGTGCAGATTAAAGGGCGGTATAATCCCCTTCTGACATCACAGGGGGAGCTAAATTTCAATTACCTATTTTTCCACATGTTTGCTGAGAATGATTTACTAAAACTAAGTTACTGGGTTGTTCTTTTTCACATTTTCTAGGTTGATAGAAGCACCGTGGACCCAATTATAGCACTGGGGACCAAATTTTCATTTCATCTTTAATTTAGTAAAAATATCGTTAAAGATGTTATGTGTAGACATTTAGGGGCATCTAGAGGTATTGCAACCAACGGCTCAGTTTACAGCTTACCCCTCCCTTTCAAAACGCATAGAGAGCTCAGGTAGCCGTTACAGGACAAACATGTCATCCTCTGAGACAACATAGTTTCAAAAAGAGAGCAGTTTTTACATATAGGGTTACTTTAGTACTTTAATGACGCGAAATAGCACTATTAAGGGGATCGCACACCGGTTGCGCAGCGCCGTTCTAAAAAAATCGAACACATTGTTTTCTATGAGTATACGCACATCGGCGCCACCAGCTGTGACTCAGGAAGTTGTTCAAATCCCTGTCACGCCACAGAGCGGCACTCACATAGTTTAACATTAAATAACATCATATTTGTCCCACATCATTAATGATTAACATTGGCTGCTAACGTATATTTTACATTTTGAATTAGACGCTATCTGACGAAGCTCGCGCTATTTAATGTGCACTTCCGGTTTACAATACTTCCGAGTTCTCCTAGGCACGACGTGGCGTGGCGCTGAGCTGCACGGCCAGCGTGCGATCCCCTTTACGTAAGGGGACCCGCAGCGTATGTAGATAAAAACGGCTCATTATAAGGTAATACACCAATGAAAATGTAGTTATGTGTATTATACTGCATTTCTGTCAGGCCAAGATCCTTCTAAAAGGTACACATTGCACCTTTAAACCTAAAATGAGCATTATTTAACATCTCATAACTTTCTTTTACAGTACCATGCTGAAACCATCAAGAATGTGCGTGAAGCCGCTGAGAGTTTTGGACCTGGTAGCATTGAGTATCGTCCTTTGGCCATTGCCCTTGACACCAAAGGGCCGGAGATCAGAACTGGACTTATTAAGGGCGTGAGTGTTTAGCCATTAACATCAATCAATATCATGGATGGACTTTATATATCGGAATATTAAGGTTTACAAATTTCTCGCCATGGTATGGTTTAACCTTCAGAGTGGCACTGCAGAGGTAAATCTGGTCAAAGGTGAGATGATCAAGGTCACTTATGATGAGAAGTTCATGGATAACTGCGATGAGAAGACCCTGTGGCTGGACTACAAGAACATCACCAAGGTGGTGCAGATAGGCAGCCATGTTTACATTGATGATGGTCTTATATCACTTAAGGTTAAGGAAATTGGTAAGTCCTATATTTTGGATCTTTTCAAATGTAATTCAAATCGATTTGTGGTCAACATTCATTGCTCGACATGATATCATCTTCCAGGTTCGGATTTCCTGATCTGCGAGATTGAGAATGGAGGTATGTTGGGCAGCAAGAAGGGAGTGAACCTGCCTGGCGCTAGTGTCGACCTGCCCGCTGTGTCCGAGAAGGACATTAAAGACCTTCAGTTTGGCGTGGAGCAGGGTGTGGATATGGTTTTTGCATCCTTTATCCGCAAGGCAGCTGACGTGCATGCCGTCAGGAAGGTGCTCGGAGAAAAAGGCAAGAACATCCTAATCATCAGCAAGCTGGAGAACCACGAAGGCGTGCGAAAGTGAGTGAATGCACTCTGATATCACAGTAATATTAGTTATATTATTACAGTACTTATACGTTGCTGAATGGACTAGCTGTAGTTTATGCTCTAGTCTACAGGTAGGTGTTGAACTGGTATAGTCTAAAAGGCTAAATCACATAATCAGAGTTTGATTTTAACCATTGATTTCACATTAATTTCAATCTTTGCATGACCTTACTCAGTCAATATAAACAATGTTATCTTTATTTCTCTAGGTTTGATGAGATCCTGGAGGCTAGCGACGGCATCATGGTCGCCCGTGGAGATCTGGGTATTGAGATTCCCACTGAGAAGGTTTTCCTGGCTCAGAAGATGATGATTAGCCGCTGTAACAGGATTGGAAAGCCGATCATCTGCGCCACACAGGTCAGGCCAAATACCGAACAGTGTGCAGCGTTCAGATAGCATGGATCTTCAATCCTGTTGGTTGTCTTTTTGACTTACAGATGCTGGAAAGCATGACCAAGAAGCCTCGCCCCACCCGTGCTGAGAGCAGCGATGTGGCCAATGCCGTGCTTGATGGTGCCGACTGCATCATGCTGAGCGGAGAGACGGCCAAAGGAGATTATCCACTGGAGTCTGTGCGAACACAGCACCTGGTACGAATGAGCGCCCTCTTTTGGTTGTGCTGTTTACTAACACTAATGTGATTTAAAGTGTAGCATTCTGTGTAGACCTTCATAGTATCTACAACATTGGCTATATCTCAAACAACATACGTTCCTACCAGCATCGGCCGGTGACTTATTTTTTCGAGGGCGCTTGATGCGAATTTCGTCACAACATGTTTGTAGCCCATCATGTGTGTGGTTCGTAATTTCAAAATATGTGTTCTGCGCGTCGAGTGAACCTGTGTGCATCACGTGTCTTGTCTCAGACGCGTCTAAAGGATTTATGAAAATAGAGACGCCCGCGTTTGCCAGGCAGATATTCGCATAATATCATGCGTAATCAGAGTTTACTGTTAAGGGAGTGTCTTGCGTGTATTTTGTGAACGTGAGCGTCTCTTTTATCATAAACGGTTTTGACGCGTATGCAGCAGCCACTTTTTTTGACAAAACACGTAATGCACATGGTTCACATGACGCAACAAAGACATATTTTGAATTTGCGCCCCTCGGATGAGCAGTCACAAGCCGCCACTGGTTTCTACTATATAGTAGGTTTGGTACATTATGTATGTATATAATTAAATCCCAGTCCTATGAATTGCATACCTGTTGCATGCATTGACCGCATCTACAGTTAACTTCCTGTTTTTGTGAACTCACACAGGTCTTGTCTTTGATATGTTCGTTTTTGTGGCAGTCAAGATTACCTGTCGGCTGATGTGTGCACTGATTTTGTGTAAACGTGCTTTTGTGGACGTGCCATACAATGTGCTACACGGTTACAGCACAGTTCTTCACTGCGACCTCGCACGCTATCAAAGGTTCCTTAATTAACTTATCAGCACATTATCAGCAAGGGATTGAATAGAGCTTAATCTATTGAGTGTCAAATTGAATAGTCCCCTTATGAAAAAGTACTGTGGTGGTACCATGGTACAATGAGTGTATGAGATGGTAACACCATGGCACTTTGATGTAAATCATGATATGCTGAAATATATATATTCTGTAGTATTACCATAGTTTTGGTGTCTAAAATATACTACCACTATGTCCAAAAACTTAATTGTATTGTTTTTAGTACCTTAAAATAAATAAATAAACAAATAAATAAATATATGAAGAGTTTCGTGGCAAACAAGATAACCACTGTTTTTTAATTGTTCAGAAATCTCGTTTTTTGGTTGTGCATTCCAATTGATTTCAATTTAACTGCATTTGGTTTGTTTTGATTTAAACCTTCATAACTTAAAAAATACAGCTAAGTAGCACCATAAAACAAAATAATAACATGATAACATAATAATAAATATGTTTTGACAAAAATGTTAAAAAATGTATTTATCTCGGTTTGCAACGAAACTCTTCATATATATATATATATATATATATATATATATATATATATATATATATATATATATATATATATATATATATATATATATATATATATATATATATATATATATATATATATATGAAGAGTTTCGTTGCAAACCGAGATAAATACATTTTTATGTATTTATATAATTATTAATATTTATTATTATTATTATTATACATTTTTGCAAGGATACCACATTGTCATTCCTCATTGCCAATTAGGAGTACCAAATGTTACCAAATTCCAGTTTTGGCTTTCCCAGAATTCCAATAGCCAGAGTTAAATTACCCAAAGTTATTTCTTCTTATTTTCAATTTAATCGCCCTCATGTCATTCCAGATGTACAGTATATGCCTCCCATTCTTCAATAAAAAAATCAATACTTTTATATTAAAATTTCGTCATGTTATCTTACAATTTGTGATGTCATCATGGTCACTTTTGGGTGAACTATTCCTTTAAGGTTAGACAGTGTTGGTCAATGTACAAGAAAAAGGTTTGCTTATACAATATATGTATGTACTAATCCACACTTTTGTGTTGTATCCTCGGCTATTTAGATCGCCCGTGAAGCTGAAGCCGCAATGTTCCACAGGCAAGTTTTTGAGGAGCTCCGTCGTACCTCCCACCTAACCCGTGACCCCACTGAGACCGTGGCCATTGGCGCTGTGGAGGCTTCCTTCAAATGCTGCGCCAGTGCCATCATTGTCCTCACCAAGACTGGCAGGTCAGATTTATGCGTTCGCACGTCTACCCATAATCTCACGAAAAGGTTACATAGGACTTAACACAAACCCCACACTTAGCTCTAATATTAGATACGGTGACTTGAACTCAGTCTCGCCCACATAACATTGAAACATTTAAAGGCATGAATGCATTGTACTGTAGGAACCTCTTATGCTTTTCATTTTTACATCTTACAGTAAATTCAAGCTGTACATTTTATCAGTATGTGTGATTCCTGGGATTAAACCTACAACCATTTGTGCTAATAATGCAATGCTCCAACAGGAAACCCCTTTTAACACATTTCTTCTTCCCTTATCTTTAAAGAGACACATATTTTGGCAGTGTATAGTTAGTTAGCTAGCTTTCCTGCTAACATGTTCACATTATCCTTTCTGCCTGTGGCTGATCGAAATGCATGTGGTTGTGCAAGGGAGACAGTCTGACCTTTGCAGGCCTGAACCTTGACATTTTGTCGGCTAATTTAAACTTCTCATTGAGTTGACCTAGAGTAGCTTACAGAATCGCGTAAGTCCAAGGCCACTGGAGCTACAGTGATATACGCTAGTATGCATTTCAGGCTTACAACCAGTGTACATTACATTACAATATCTTGAAGTAAAAAGAAAATCAAGAACCATTAAAATTCACGTTCCCTTATTAACTATTCATATTTGGACGTTAATCTCAAAATTAATCTTTTATTCCATTGTAATAATTTGCTTTTGTCTCTAAAATGGATTTTGATTATTGAACTCATAAATACTCTTATTATTATAATCTAGCTCAGTGTAGAGCATTGCAAAATGGTTGTGAGTTTGATTCCACACATAACGCTAAAATGTAACCATGTAATGCACTGTAAATGTATTGTAAATTAATTAACCAATATATATGTTCTGCTACCAATGAAGACTTCTGTCATAATATTTGGTTAAATGTCAACCCTCATCTCCACAGGTCTGCCCAACTGCTGTCCAGGTACAGGCCACGTGCTCCTATCCTGGCCGTGACCCGTGAGGGACAGACGGCTCGACAGCTGCACCTGTACCGCGGTGTCATCCCCATCTTCTACAACAAGCCTGCCAATGATGTATGGGCTGAAGATGTGGATCTACGCGTCAGCTTCGCCCTAGAGCTGGGTAAGGAGACGTCTAGAGAAATGTAGTACTTTAGTGGTTTTAGATTAAAGGATTTTTCATTGCAGAGAACATTTTATTGCAAAAATCTGTCCAAATCTGTCACTTTTATATTTTTGAAAGAATAGTTCATTTGAAGTGTTAGTTCATGAGAATGAATATGAGTAGACATTGTACATTTTATATTTCTAGTACTATGTTCTTACTTGTCAGACACTTAAACTTTTGGACTTTGGAATGGGGAATAAATAAAATGCACATTTTGTTTTTCAGGCAAAGCCCGAAAGTACTTCAAGTCTGGTGATCTTCTGATCGTGGTCACAGGTTGGCGTCCGGGCTCTGGCTACACCAACACTATGCGTATTGTTGTGGTACCTTGAGCACAGTCTCATGGACTATTTATCGAATGTTCATCATTCATAAGTCACAAAATAGCTCTGTGAGTCTAACAACATTTCCAAAAGTTTTTGAGTGGTGCCGTCAAACGTTTAAGGCGTCACAGAGCTTCTTTAACCTTTTCCATCCCACTGCAGAATTGTATTCATCAGCCCTCTTACAGTCACAATTTTTGTAATCTTTAAGTATCACAAGACAACATAATTCCAACATTTTTCCCTGTAAGTTATTTTGTGTGTTTTGTTTCTTTTATTCGGAAACAATTAAACAGTGGATCATTTGAGAGTGTGTGTTTGATTCTGCAGACAATGGTTGGGTGAGAAAGACCCAAAAGCGGATGCACTATTTTCTGTTTATCGGTTGTAATATAAGAAGCTGTGCTTCTACTATATGGGTAAAAGTAATATAGTAACTCCATGTGGGCTAATGCTCGGTTGTTATACCTTGTATGGGTTTAAATTAACCTATGCTGGGATGTTTCAACCCAAAATGCAGGTTATTTTAACCCATGGTTGGGTGAGATATGGACATTTTCTATTAGCTTACATTTAAATTATTTTAAATTAGTTAAAACAATTTGGTTTATCCATATTTTACACAATCATGGGATGAAACAACCCAGCACTTTAGAGTGTGTAGTATCAGTGAATTGATAAACTGCTATACCATAGTAAAATTAAGATATACTAATACATTCTTGAGGACTTGACACCCAAAAAGAAAATTTGGCTCTTCACTCAATGAACACTAGGGGGCAGTGTGCAACTGGACGTCAAATGAATTGCCTGACATTAAAAAACAAATGGCATAGTGAAAACATTTATAATTTATCAATTTAATTTATTTAATTATTTTGAAAATCATGCATGATAATTTCCACAGAAAAAACAATGAAAATAAACTGAATGTTAATTGGGTGGGTTCAAAATAAATAAATAAATCCCACAGAGGACCTGAATAAAAAACATCGGCAGCTCACTTGCGGAATGAGTCAGCATACCTGACTCGCAATTAACATTCATGCCATACTGGGAATACTCGATAAACTTTACAAACTTTCAGAGTCAGGGCCAACAATAAATCAATTTAATAAGTCTTTTTGTAGTTTCGCTGCTAAAAATGTCACTGTTTAGCGTTATTATAACTGGATTGTGCAGTAATTAGTGGTGCGTGCAGGTGTGTTTGACTTCGCGCTGCGCATATTAATCGCCGTATGACATCACAGCACCGCGATAGCACAGCTTTTCAATCGCTCTCGCGGTACTGTGATGTCATTGCCCACATCTGTCATACGATGTCTTCGCAGCGCCCCGTGAACTTAAACACATTTTTTTCAGAAATGCAAAAATTATACAAGGAGTTATAGATAAATACAACTCGCAACAACTGAAAAGCAAATAAACATAACATTTAAAATAATAAAAAAACATAAAAAAATGCCAGTGGTAAGTTACAACAATTTAAAGTAACGAAAAAGCTTCATGGGTCTTTATTGCCTTTTTGTTCTTGATTTTGTCTAATGTATTACCATATTGTTTAATTTCTTTTATAAAATGTTCATAATTTGCCTTAGCTTTCATCCATTTTTTCACATGAACGTGATATTTCCCAAGTAAAATAAAAAGTTGTATAAGGAAGCACATCTTACTTTTGGAACCAACAATGTCCTGTACAAAGAAAAAAACTACATTATACAGATCAATTTGTGAACTTAAACACCTTGTACTATTTGGCTGCGTGTATGATGACAGGAATCAGCAGGTCAATTTGTATGCAAATAGAGTGAGGCTTAGCCAGGCTTTGACTGGTCAGCAGGACTCGCTGACATCACCCTCCCATAAATGGAGTTATCCTAAACATCGTCGAATTGTGGATCAATCAGCGTTTGGTTTGCGTTAAACGCGTAACAATCCATCAACGATTTCTACAAGAGTTGGTTCCACACTACAAAGTGCAGTACTTTACGGTGAGCACCTAATAATGTTATGTAACTCAACTCAACTGGTATTGTGTTGTTAGCAACGCAAAAGTCTGGGTTCGAACCCCAATGAACACAAACCGATAAAAATGTATAGGCCTACCTTGCCATGCACTGTAAGGATAAAAGCGTCTGTCAAATGTAGGATACACCTTATGTTTAATGTTATGTAAATGACACTGACTGGATGCTTCTGAGGTTAAACAGTCCTGTGTGTCAGTTAATAAGCTTAGTAGTGGGGGATGGAGAGTATGACAGTAGGTGATTGATCCACACTACTACTGTCTGTGGAAGTGGGCGATGCAATCTCGGTCTCCCACAGGAGGAACATCAGGTGACAAGCACTGGAGACTAGGCTCAATAACCGAGAGAACAGTGCATTGGTTTTTCAAGGACACGACCTTGCCATTTTTTTCTCTTTGCCTGTACAGAAGCCATGTGGTCGTGAGGGATGATGTATGAATGCTAAAAATACTAACGTTAATATAAAATAATACAATTTCCCAGATAAGGAGATAAAGAATGAATGGACATAATAACAAAAGCAAACAATAAAATTTTAATACAATTTTGTACAATTATTCATTGATTAACATAATATCATATACTCGCAAAGGTTCATACATATGTGATTATTCAGTATTCGTGAGGAACGTTATATTTTGTCATTATATTTTAATTTTGAAGCATGTTAGTCATATTACATAGTTACCATAATTATATCATTATTATAATCATGATACAGTGAAACAATGATCAAACATGGCAGGCTTGGTCACCCAGTAACAAAACAAAATGAAAAGAAACAGAAATACTCGTTCCACTTAGGGAAAGATACAGCATGAATAATCTTGAGGGGTATATAGTAAGCTGGCTGTGATGGAAGAACAATTATTTTTGTATAGATCGGATCTATGTCCATTATGGATACGGCACACAGTTCTTGCCATACATTTACCATAATACGTATTTTTTTTGTTCAATTCTTGAGATGCAAAAACAGTGAGCTACATAATCCTTTGTGATGTCACTGGTCAACAATACTCAACCACCTCTTTATGAATCCAGGCTGTTAGTGCGATAAAAATGCTACTGTATAACAATCATATGATACCTCACTTTGGCTACGGCAAACAAAGAATATCATAAAATGCTACAACATAAATGCCCATTACATGCGCACACGCGCACAGAGCTGACAAAGAAATATTACAGTGTAATGCATCATGTGGTCTGCAATACCAACAAAAATGTCTTTGATTTGTTACACATCCCATTCTCATTTGCATTTTGCGTGCAATTTTACCAGTGCAGGGAACAATATTAGAAATTGGGGTCTGAAATTGAAAATAAAGATATGATAATGAAATGCATATTGCAAGGATGGAACAGGATTTAAAATAATGTAATGAGTATATAGATTAAATTATGAATACATAGATTAACAAAACAAATAAACACATACACATACACAATAAATAAATGTATACATACACATGTATTATAAAATCATATAAATTATACTGTATTTATAATAACCTGGGACAAGGAAGGGGATTTTCATTATCTACCTATGTAAGCTTTACTTAAAGGAAGGACACTTAGAAAAATATATCTTCCTTTTATCAACGGCCACATATGGCATATCATAGCAGGTGCTACCTAAAATATTGTTTAAAAAAAAGAGAGTTGTCTTGTTGGTAGTCTGTACCAAATGATTACATTTCAGTGTTTTGTTCGTTAATTGCTGTAATGCACCTTGAATGCTCAAAACCCTTTAGTTTTACAGATATAAATTATAATACATAATAAACAAAACAGATATTGCACAACCAGAAAGCATATACAACCTCATGCAAATTGTGGGGTATAGGCATACAGCATTTGAGAAAATGTGCATTTTAGAGTGTCTAAACAGATGTAAAACGTAAATTAGGTGCACTGTGTAGATTTTAGCGGCATCTAGTGGTGAGGTTGCGAATTGCAACCAATGGCTCAGGGCGCACTCACATTAGGGCTAAAGCCTGATTTATAGTTGTGCGTAAACTTTACGCCGTAGGTTATCCGTAGCCTGTGCGTAGCTCTGCTAGCCTGATGTGCACCTCGCAAATTGTTTAACAACGCATCAGTTCTACGCGGACCGCAAGCGCTGTGTTTGGTCCACCAGAACCCCTCCCGTCAGGTAACAAAACCTGCGTCATAGGTATTTCCGTTTGCGATGGTGAAAACAAAGATGGGCCAAGTTAAGGAGAGATTTAACTCAAACTGCAATAAAAGTCGCTGTTTATTTACTTCCATCATTACTCGTCTTCTCAAATCATACACAAGAAGTTGCTGTTTCTTCTTCGTTTGTGGGTTAACTTGCCAAACTTCTTCTTCTTTGTGGTCGCATTGCTACTGTGGTTACACTCGTGGATACTGCCTACCAGCGGTCTGCGCATGTGTTTGCACGTCGACGATGACGCAAAAGTATAAATGAAAACCACCGTGGAACCTACGCCGTCGCGACTACACCGTAGGACCTACGCACAACTATAATGAGCCCTTAAACCAACCAAACTGTGCCCCAGTGCAATTGTCCCCCCTCCCAACTCCCCCAAAGGCACGCACTCACACTGTACTTTGAGCTATCCGAGCCTGGGCACGCTTTTGTCATTAGGATGCGATTGTTTAGAAAAAAACGGGAAGTAAAGCACTCTCTTAACACTGGAGCCTATCGTAAAGTTAAGTTTATGTTTTTTATTTTGAGTCATTTGATGCACGATGACACACAGCCCTCTCAATTGCTTAGTTGATCTGTCACGTGTGCAGCTTAAACATTCATGTAACCCTGCTGCATGCATCAAAAGGTTTTACGAAGGCAGATGAAGGTGAGTGCCTGAGCCCAAGTGAACCAGCTTCAAGCTCACCTTGGCAAGCCGGCCATGGCATGATTAACCAAAACGTGCCCGGGCAAGGTACACAGCGATCACACTAGTGACTAGTCAAACGAACCAGGCTTTGGGGGTCAAACGCACCCGGGCGCAGTATGGTTTGGATAGTGTAAGTGCGCCCTCAGTCCACAGCTCACCCCCTCTTTCGAAACGCTTAGAGAAGACAAATTTAATAAAAACACAATGGTTGATTAGGTAAGGTAAACAAATAGTTGTGTATATTATATTGCATTTCAGTCAATAGAACCTCCTAAAATGTACACATTGCACCTTTTAAAACATACAAAGCAGAATTAAATGTAACTTTGTTATTACAGTTCTTAACTAGTAAGCTTTGGTAAATGCAGTGGGCTTTTTAAATAACTGCGTCATAGTAGTGTCGTTGCCATTCTCACAATCATCCATTAACCTTTGTTTGACAGGAAGATATCTGCCATTTTTCAGATCAACCTTTTGTGCACGTACAAAACCAAGCATACCATTTTATTGCTTAAGTACTGCACAAATTTACATATAAAGCGCATACAAAATGATTGGAAAACATTCTTAATGTTCTCTGTTCTGTTGTGGAAGTGAGGATGTTATTCCCTGGTGTTCAGATGCTAAGGCAGTATAACAGGAAAGGCCATAGATAGACTAAGCAGTACCTCTTCATCAATAAGGAGGTATGTATGGGGTCAAGGTCTAGTGAAAAGAAAATACTAGATTTAGGTAACTGGAATGCTGAGGGGCGGGGTTTGTTTGTGCATGTGTATAAATCTGTGTATGTTTGTGTGTGTATCTGTGCCACCTGCTTGAAAAGACCAGTACGATGTGTTCTTTTACAATGACAGATGATGCTAGACTGATGAATGTAGCTTTGACCCATCACATTTCCCTCCTTTAAAAAGAGCATACTATAATAATATGACGATAACAAGCAATCACTCAAATGCTCACAAATTCACAAACAAACACACGCTTCTTAGAATTATTACTCTGAAGAAACTGTTTTGTTTTTGTTAGTTTTTGTTTTTTGGGAAGTTGTAAGTTGCATATCCCTATACAGTCTTTTCATTAGACAATAATATTGCAAAAATGAATGACAGAACTTGGAAGACAATTTTAAGTCACATTTTTATTCTTTGCTCAGTCTTGTTAGTCCGTTCTTTCTTTTGGCTTAACAAATAGGGAATAGTCATTGTAGACCAAGTAGTCCAAGTAGACCAACATACACCCTCCTCCTTCAGTGTAAAACATACGTTTTTGATGGTTAATTCCGGCTATTAAAAACAACCTAGGTCACTCATTATAGGAGGGTGTAGCCCATTCTCACAAGTTCGATGGGAGCTTTGGGTGCAAAGTTGGTGTCCCAGGGGTGGACCTATCACTAGACAAATGGGATGGTGATCCACCCGAGGACCCAGTCTGAGCAATGGACAACTTTGAAGTTTGTCTTGATAGGACAACATGACCAGGTATTGAGCTAAATGGTTTGATAAGGGTGGGGGGCGATGGTAGAGGTGAAAAACCTGAAGCTAATCCTCTAGGCTGGGATAAGTCTGGTGGTTGTGATTCTTGTCCAACCAGCTTAGATTTTTCAGGTGGTCTTGGGGTTGGGAGAGACATAGAAATGATGCTAAAATCCTGGGAAGGTAGATCAACCAGTGATCCACCCCTTTCTCTAGGTTGGGATGGTGGTGGAAATAGTGTCTGAGGGGTTAGGAGCGAGCTTTGAGATCCGGAGATGCTAGCAGGATGACTATGCATTGACATCCTCATCTTCTCCACTGTAGGACTCTGGCATGTGGGGCTCCAAGCAGAAGGAGTGCTACATGGTGATGCATTTCCTGATCCATACTGTGCTAAGGAAGCAAGAGCAGATGGTTCTTGGGAAAACTGGGAGAAAACATCTGGCTGTAGACCAACATGAGGGTCCTGGTATTGGACAATTGGGACTTGTTCTAAGATGCTCTTGGAGCAGACAGGGGACTCCATTACAGGAGACTGGGAAGCTGTCCTGGTAAGTTTATTTAAGTCCTGACTGGGTTTTGTTGGTTGAGGATTATGTTGAGCCGAATGCAGCTGGGTCAGTATGTCCTGACTGGGTTTTGTTGGTTGAGGATTAGGCTGAGCCGAATGCAGCTGGGTCAGTATGGGACTCACTGAGTGTGCTATCAAAGGGGTAAGGGTAGAGACTGGAGGAATTTGAAGCTGGACAGCCTCTCTTCCAACTGCTCCTTTTTGGAAGAACCGAGGAAGGGATGCAGCAATGCTGGGAAAGGAGGCCTGAGGAAACTGAGGTGGCTGAGAATGAAGCTGGGCAACACTAAACTCTTTGGACCCCTGGGAGGCAAAGGATCTATAGGGGTTAATGGAAGACTCTGTGATGCTGGAGGTGGTGGTAGTAATAGTTGTTGTGATAGTTGATGGCAGAGAGCTAGAGGACGGTGGTTGAGGGGTGGAGGTAGATGATCTCTCGGTCCTGAGTGTGTCCAAAATCGGGGTCTCTAAACAAGAGCTCAACTGTGAGCTAGCTGATGAGGAGCCACCAAATGCAGCAGCACCCGACAGAGCCGTTGAAAACCGTTTTACAAATCCTGGCTGGTCCTTCAAAGAACCAAGCAGTGGGACAGGGGGCCGGAACAGGGTATGAGGCAAATGAGGGTGGCGAGTCAGGGCAATGGCGACCGAAGTAGTAGCTGCAGCAGCTTGTAGAGGAGCTTGGATAAGAGGCGCCCAGATGACGGGAGTGTGGGATGGCGTGGGTGCAGGATGAGGAACTGGGGGAGGTGTTTGCATCAGGTGGGCACAATGAGCCATGTCCCTATCATGCTGCACGATCTGCTGGATGATCTCGTTCTCTTGGTAGTTCAGCACTCCGGAATTCAGATCTCGCTGGACCTTGTGCTGGAGCACAGAGTTCCTCTTTCCTTTAGGAACAAAAGAGAAGACCAAGCATGAATAACAAACTTAATAATGTAAAAAAATCATGTTTACTAAGTATTGTGAACTTCCACTTTGTCACAATATGGATAAAAACGGTTTGCTAATGGCAATTTATGTTTACGTTAAACTGAGAAAATTTCATTACAAGTTATTAGCTCTCTTCATAGGCATCTCAGAACAGCTGTGATAAATTGACAGCTCTCACCTATGCGGTCAAGGCGATCGAGAGCCACAGTCTCAAAGGCGCGTCGCATCATAGGGTACTCCTCCAACACCTCGTTGAAATGGTCCACAGAGAGTGAGTAAAGACGACAGTATGTATCCGCTCTGACACTGGCTGTTCTTCTACCTCGAGTCAGCAAGCAGATCTCTGCAGAGATTTAACAATATGAGCCACCAGAAAACTAGAAGCAGAAATTTTAATCCCACAATTATTGAAGTACATTGGCCCCAAAAGTATTTGGACACTTCAGGCACATTTCAAATTAGATTCAAAATTTCAAAGGAGTTGGGATTTTCTTTTTTAAACAATGACAGCCCTTGTAGAAATGACGTCAACTTCATGAGCTTCTATGAGTCACTTTTTAACTAACTGTTGTCAAGGTCATTTGTAGGGGATGTACTGTATTACATCACTTCTTCCTCAAGTAGTTCATCACATGGACATGTTCCACTAACATTTAACAAATTTAAGTGGGCACACGTATTGTTTTATCATTCAAAACCTAACAATTTCTTTTTGATGTCTGTGATATACTTCCTATAATAAATACAATTTTATATTCAGATATTCATACATTTTTAAGTGTGGCTTAAGTGTCCAAGTACTTTTTACACTCACTGTATTGAGTACATGCATGAATGTAAAAATGGTTCTTGGCAAGTTTAGAGCACTCCAACACTGTTAAAGGGGTCATGACATCATCAGTTTTGCTTTGATATATTGACATATTACAGGTCTTAGTATGATTAATACATCCTGCAAGGTTTATAAGTTTCAGTTTATAACGCCCTCCGTATCCATAACGAAAGCATTCAAGTAATCGTTCTCCGGAAAAAAACGAATGAAAAATGGCTGGATTAGTTACGTACATATAGATATATTAATTTTCATATGACCTGCCTGCTCCAGGTCTCCAGCCTTCCCCTTCTCTGTCCCAGAGAAAGACACAGCACATCATCGTATCGTTGGCTCCGCCCACTGGCGTTCAGTGACTAAACTTCAGTCAGAGCAGCAACACAAATGGATCTAAAGGAGTAGTTGTTTACAATCATGATAAGATTGTAATAACAGTAATATTTTGATGTCAGACAAATACTGCGCTTGTTGCTGGCTTTGGAAAACAAGCATCTTTGCATGGCTTCAGAAGGATCCTGAGGTCAGAGACAAATGGATTGTTTATTTTTTAACGGATGTACTGTCATTGTTGTAAGTTTTTTTTCTATTCTTTTGGCTATCACAATGTGCTCAAAAAGACAATTTGAGAAGCTGTATTTGTAGTGAAACTATGTAGTAGCCGAAGCATGTAGGCTGTCAATCATAGAAGTGGACACTAAGCAAGGCCAAATGCTCTTAAAGGGAAACACGCAAATCAGAGGATGAAAAACAGGGTGGAAAAAGGTCATAAATTACTTAAATTTGTATGTTTTTCGGCAAAAACTTGTTATATTATAAATGCACATCAGAGAACATAATACAATGATATAAAGAAACATGTCATGACCCCTTTGATATGTGAAAAAATTCACAATAGTGGGAATCATGAATTATTAAATATCTTTGTTGTAAATGCAATGACTTTACAGCTATACTGTCGAGGCTGCATTTTTTGAACGGGCTTCTTCGCACCCAGTTGGTATTAAAATACCACTTTGACAGCTTATACTTGTACTCGGCTATCATCTGTCTGGTCGGATGACAGTGTAAACCACTATTTGAAGCACAGAGGAAATTTCTAAGTGACAGACAAGCAGGCGGGCACATGAGACTGCAACACTAATGTGGTAATTGAGGTTCCCTGTCTGTATCACATTCTCACACCTAAGAAATAATACTGTTATACTGTTTTCCCAAAAGTTCACACACTAGCTCATAAGACTTTCAGCACTGAGGAAATAAAGCCGCCTTTCCACCTAAAATGACCAACGTAGGCCGATAAACCACAAGTCATTCAGTCCCTATTGAGAATCGCAAAGGGACTGTGTGAGGTGCCGACCATCTGCGGATGCCTAATTTTTGGATCTGCTTTGAGTGTTGGATTAGAAAAAAAATGGACCTGTGCGACTACACCGCATGTGATACGCCTACCGGAAATGATGTATTTAAGTGTATTCCAATCAAAACACATGTTGTGCGAGGTGAAAATTATTCATCCTTTTTTGTTTAACTTCATCAGTAACACTTGAATCCTTTAACAAAAACATTACTGATAAGTAATACATTATTAATTTCATATGTATATGTTATTATTTTTAATCTTGTCTTTGTCATATATGCATAGCTGTTTATGGTTTTATTAATTTGCATTCATTTATTTATTCCACTATGGTGAATACTGATTGAAGGCTCTTACGACTGCCACTAGGGGGCGAACTCCGAGAGTCGTGTCTGAATGTCGAGTACATTGGAAAGGCGGCTTAAGTGTGTGAGATGTAACCACCGTTATTCAAATTGTACAGCCAAACCTAATAATGTATTCATGAAACCAGAAATATTGATTATTAATCTTGCGCTTACTTGTTTTATCCAATACATTTGACTAGTAACAGCAAGCAGCAAATGTAGACTGTAATCGAAACTTGTTTTGTGATTTGAAATGAACTGAATCACAGACTTTTTTCAGCCTACTCGTCAGGCTGTTTAGGCATTTTAGGGTTGTCATAGAGGACAGATAAAAGTTGTCATGAAATGAAAGTAGCGATTGTCTTATTTTCCTGTCGTGACGTAGGGCGGGAATTGATTTCGTCCAACGAGAACCGATCGGGTCATGTTGCTAATTGCTGCTATCTTTTCTCGGGCCCACACACTTGCGCCATTCCTCATGACAGGAAGTAAAGAGAGGTTGTTACAAAAAAATAATGAAGCTTACAGATCACAAGTCATTTATAAAAAAATACCACAATATTCCTATAAAAATAGTTTTTAATTTCAATGTCATGACGACTTTAATTTCCCAGGACAGTAATATCTGTCAGGTAATAGGTACAAAAGACCTTACAGGTTATTAACAAAATTTGATGAAGGTTTGCTTTGTGTTGCATTGGTAATTGGTCTTTAAGAGCACCAATTATCCGAATCACGATTTTACATTTCCTCTGGTGTGTAAGTGTGTATAAGTACATACGCATTAACGATATGCAAAAGGTACAAATTCCAAAGTAAACGATGATTTTCAACGTAAATCTCTTTTCTTGGACTACAACAAACACGCAGATTGTAGGCAACAGTTTACTTCCTGTGCCGGTTGCCGTAGACACGACGGTCATTGTCCTAATTCCTCCCACTTCTGAAATACAGCCTGTGAATAGTATATGTTTTCATATTTAAGGAATATACCACTGACTAAACCATAATTCAAATTCCACTTTTGAGAAGAGCAAAGTAGTGCTTATTGTATGTCGTTTCTACGATCACAAATGCAGACATAGTTTTAATGTTTTAGTAATTCTTACTTTACCAATATGTTACGTCCTGCTCAAACCGCACTGGCAAAGGTGATCGATCAATTTGGTAATCTGCATTTTTTGGATCAGATTCACCTCGTATTGATAAGGTAATAAAGACGATTTTAACTCCTGTCAGCATCGCATTGTGAGCTAATCTTCAAAACATGCTAAGGAGCGCTACATTTCCGGCTGACGTCAGAGGTATTCAGGCCGATCACAACGTACAGATTAGCTGGCCAATCGAGGACACAGCGCTTTTCAGAACGATGAGCTTTGTACAAAATCAGAGCGTTTGAGGAAGGCAGGGATTTATGGAGCAATATGGAGTTGTTTTTAGCAATGTAATAGGTGATCTTTAAGCGCACACCGAAGATTAAAGGAATAGTCTACTCATTTTCAATATTAAAATATGTTATTACCTTAACGAAGAATTGTTGATACATCCCTCTGTCATCTGTGTGCGTGCACGTAAGCGCTGGAGCGCGCTGCGACGCTTCAATAGTATTTAGCTTAGCCCCATTCATTCAATGGTACCATTTAGAGATAAAGTTAGAAGTGACCAAACACATCAACGTTTTTCCTATTTAAAACGAGTAGTTATACGAGCAAGTTTGGTGGTACAAAATAAAACGTAGCGCTTTTCTGGGCGGATTTGAAAGAGGAACTATATTGTATGGCGTAATAGCACTTTTGGGAGTACTTTGACTTGCCTGAAAAGTCCGCTCCCCTTCTCCCTCTCATAATGGGAGAGGGAGGGTGTTACTGCGCCGAGTCGAAGTACTCCCAAAAGTGCTATTACGCCATAAAATATAGTTACTCTTTTAAATCCGCTTAGAAAAGCGCTACGTTTTATTTTGTACCACCAAACTTGCTCGTATAACTACTCGTCTTAAATAGGAAAACGTTGATGTGTTTGGTCACTTCTAACTTTATCTCTAAATGGTACCATTGAATGAATGGGGCTAAGCTAAATGCTATCGAAGCGTCGCAGCGCGCTCCAGCGCCTATGTGCACGCACACAGATGATAGAGGGATGCATCAACAATTCCCAGCCAAGGCAACAACACACTTTAATACTGAAAATGAGTAGACTATTCCTTTAAGAATACAGGGGGTGAAAAAAGCCTGAGGAAAACAACATGAGGAAAAATTCAGTGGTGTTGTTCGTGTAACACAGAAAGTAATCCCAGTCTGGTTTGCTTCTCTATCTTTGTGTCTAGTCATCAGGGCCAGAGTCATAAACAACGTGCCTCCAAAAGCAACTCCATCATATATCACACGTGCATTCTCGGGTTGAGAAAGGTGAAGCGAAGGGTGGGGACGAATGGAGAAACAGAGCAAGAACAACGAAAAAGAGGAATAAGGAGAATAAGAATCAAGAAGACACATAAATAACATGGTGCCTAATGTAAAAATACCACATACTGCAGTATTCAAACATATTTTGAGACACTTACAAAAGCAACTCAAGGACAATACAGCAATGTGATGGGTTAAATTCCCAGAGACACAATACTGTTAAAAATGCATATAGCTTAAATCGACTAGGTCACTTTGTGTTTGTATTCATATGCAGTATGCAGCTTCCTAGTGTTCCACATCGAATCCATATCGAACAAAGCCAGTTAAGATTACCAAGAGAGAATGGATGACATATGGAGACTAGGTGAGCTCTGCACTAAGCCAGAATCCAAACAGCTCTTCTTTTCTGTACTTTTGCACAGGGTTTATAAAAAGAGATTACAAGCGGCTTGTTGAACATGTAATGACCTCAAACGAGCCTGGGCAGAAGGAAAAGGGTTTTTGAAAAATATGATACTTTTTGCTTGAGTAAATCTGCAGTGTACTGATAGCACACAGACTGCTCAGTTGCTATCCCAGAACCACACAGAAGACTGTAATCGAGTTTACAATAGGGCTAGCTTGCATTCAGAGAGCAGATGGTTATATAATTTCGTTCAAAATATTTGCATCGCCCCCATTTTCCTTAGAAAAAAAGAATGATTATGTGTTTGGCAAATCTAACATTTGCATACAACGTAAATTATATTGCATATAAATGATTTGTTGTCATTTTAAAGGCCTTTAGTATTATGAACATCGAGTGAAAATGATGGCTTTGCGTCAAAAAGTACAAAAGAAATATAAATCCAAGCCATCCACTTTTGATGACTTAACTCAAACTGTTATCTTTCCATACTTCCTCAATCTTTTGTTTGAACGAGTTGAAGGAAATTAATTTCATGAATGGTTAACTTGTTGAACGAGGAATTTCCCCAGGCTCCTGAAGCGAGCCCCGTTCACTGATTCGGTTCCCCAGGAGAACCAGACGATAACAGTAAGGAACATGGTGGTACCAGCCTGAACGTTAAGCATATTAAACCTCACTAATAAGAACAACATGTTTCCCCTCGAAGTTAGCGATCTGCAACTAAAGTACAAATTCATCAACATGAAGCTTTCAATAAATCTGCCAGATACCAAGCAATGCTTCGAAATGATCATCATATTAATAGCAAAAATCAAGAAAGACATGATGAGAATAATAATTAATAAACGCATACATAAAATGTTTTTGTGAAAATGAACCGAAATGTTGATGACTCATACTGCACTAGATAGATATTCTTCCAATTAAATACATTGTAGAATTAGGGGTTGGGCACACCAAAACTTTTACGCCCGGGGCTGGCCGCATGTTTTCAATTGTTTCCAATGGAAGCTCTGCGTTTTTCAAATAAGCCAGCAGCTAGCGGTTTTCTTTTGCGCTGAAAACCGGCGCCTGGCGGTTTTTCTGCGCTCAACGTGAGCACCGAGAGTTGAAAAATATTCAACTTTGGGTAAAAAGCTCCGCTTGTCAATGTCAGTTCTCACGCGGCCGTCCAATCACAGTAGAGAAGGGGCGGGACAAGTATCACGGCAACCAACCGTCTCACAGCTGACGTATCAGAGCTACCAAAACGCTTAGCTAAAGAAAGAAGGCACTCAGCTGAAAAACAGCTGGCATTCGGCGGTGTCCAGGCGTTTTCAGACGCGTTTAAAAGTTTTAGTGTACACAACCCCTTAAAGTCCCTTCCCCAATCAACACTTTCAGTGGACCAACAAGAACCAAGTCTTGGTTGGGAAATGTATATAAAGTTAGATCAAGCCCATTCACTTTACATCGAGGCCAAATTTATATATAAATTTTGTAATAAGAGATTTGCAAGGAGTAACTTTCTTTCTCTCGTGAAGCCAATACGGAAGTGACTTAAATTGCAATTCATTGACTCGCCACTAGAGGCTGGCTACAAAGTGGAGTCAATCCCATATACCCCCATCTTAAAATATCCATCTTTACAGCAGAAATAAATGTTTTTGGTCTATATAGCTAATTCTGAAACGTGGGTTCACACAAGCCGCGTTTGAGGCGTCAGAATCGTGTCTACCGCGCATAGTTTGCCACTTGAACAGTTTGAGTTTACTCGCTTCATTCATGTGTAAAAGCCGCTTGTGAAATTCTAGTCATCGAGACATTCACGTGGAAATTCGTGTCATGGGAGGTTATTCTGCGACTCTGCTCGCTTCCTGTAATCACGTCACTTCTAGAGCAAGCTCCTGATTGGTAAATATTTTTTTTTAAATTAGATAAAAGTTTAAATTTTTCAACTCGCTCATTTGCCGCGGCAACGCTTAATTCACACCATTCGCGCAAACTAAGACGTGCGAATGAGGCGGATTTGCGTCTACCGCGCCGCGCTAAACACCTCATTCGCACCGCGAGACTTCCAGACGCGCGTCAATACATTGACTTAACATTGAAATCACTCGCCCTTGACGCCTCTACCGGGGCTGGTGTGAATGCAGCATAAGGGGGTGCATTTTTGGAAACTCATTAAGCCTTAAAAAAGCCTTGCATAATTAAGGGCTTGGCCACTTGAGTGACAGGTGAATTGCAGTTGCTGTCACTACCGGCACTAGTTAGGCGGCAGTGGTTTTTGCAGCCATGCACCTTAGCTCCACCTATGTCCCGCCTCTTTGCCCATTTTCGTTTATCCGCAAGTGATGCACAGTGACCCGCTGCCAAATAGCACCGGCAGGCTCCGCCAACTTTGGGCTTCAATTATTCTCATCACAAACCTACTTGTGACGTCAGGGACACTACATCCATATTTTTTTACAGTCTGTGTCAAGAACTTGTGAAACTTTCTGTTTCAAATAAATTATGTCTTAAAGGCGGGGTGCACGATCTCTGAAAGTAAATGTTGACATTTGAAATCACCTAAACAAATACACCCCTACCCCAATAGAATCTGGGTAGGGTTGCACCAGTCGTTCGTAAGTTCTTACTTAAACTGGGACGTAAAGTCCAAACTAGAGGCTTAGTAACTTCTAACTAGTTTATAACTAACTCTGTACTTTATTCGGTTGCACCATTTGTTCTTAAGGCAGAACGTAGCTAGTAGGTTGTAAGCTCTCTGTAAAGTAATGCGTTGTCGCATAGAATGACGTCTATTTTTCTTAACCCAATCACAAGCCTTCTAAAAGGTAAACAGGAAATAGTCTGAACAGCACGTAATTTCAAACTCATCCTTGACTGGCCTAAACTGAAAGTTAAAAAAGCATACGTTATCGAACTCAAAACATTACACATTTATTTGAAAATATCTATCCCACACATGGAGGAGAAAATAAACAGAAAAAAAATGTAAATCTTATTTTAATTGATGGATACACAGAAAACAAAACAGTTCTTGAAAACTCGTTGACAAACATGTGGCTCTTCATAATCAATTACGAGTTCATCGATGTGATCTAATCTGGCTGACATCTTATTCAAACCGTTATTCATGGACACAGGCTTCCGTAAATATTTAGTTACAACGTATTGTTACGTTTAAACTAAGTTTAATGAAGCAACGCAAAAACATTTAGTAGTGCATAAGTTGCTCCCTTTTCCAAAGTGTTTTTCAAAACCCGTGCACCCCGCCTTTAAAAGTAGACAGATACCTCAATCTATATTTTTGTTTGATATGGTACCTTATTATTCTACATTCTTATGATTCTCAATCATTTTGCAAGACCACATAGAGGACATTTATGTAACAATTCAATATTTTCCTTTCATCAACAAAAAATCCACACATCAGGTCCGATGCAAACAGCTCAAAGCTTTTTCCGAAAACTGGTTTCACACCAATCCGCCTTACCCCACTGAATCAAACAACCAAATCAGATCATGGACACCACAACCCGCTGCTGACATAAGCATTCTCTTACCTCCAAAGTAGGAACCGTCCGAGATCTTTGTCTCATTGCTGCCCTTTGTCAGGACGGTTAGTACGCCGTGTTGGATGAAATACATCTTCTTTCCCACCGTCCCTTCTCTGATAATGTAATCTCCTGGCTGGAACACTTCGAAACGCAACTTGGTGAGCATGGAGGTCACAAAGTTTGGATCAGCATTGGCAAACAAGGGCATTGTGGCCACAAGCTTTCGACAGTTGAAACTGATGATTTCCTGTAAACAAAGAGTTGAACATGCATTGGAAAAGGTAACATCTAAGTTTTACTTATCTTTTAAATATTAATTGGCTTGTGTTTTGCTGCTAACCTCTCGGAGCGGTTCATTCAATTCGCCCAGAATGCTCTCCTCATCAAACATCTTGCCTTGATAGCGATGCTCATAATAGTCATGGATCCTCTGTCGCATGTCGGCTGGAAGTTTGTGGAAGGACATGTACTGCTCCACCTGTTTGTACTGTACACATAGAAATATAGACAAATAGTATTAACCTGGATGTTGCACTTAAATACATGTTTGTTTCAACAATTCATGATATTCAAATTCTGAAGGACAAAACCCTTAAAAGTATACAACCAGGACAGGGTCTTTTTAGGGGGTTTATGCAGTAGAATTTAATAAAATTATGGAAATTGTTGAAGTCAAGTCTTTAAGGGGTTGCACACTGGACAAGAAGCATCACATCACTTGTAGGACAACTCTGAGGTACTGTACCGGACGTGCACATTAAATAGCGCGTGCTTAGTCAGATAGTGTCTATTTCAAAATGCTTAATAGGCCTATACGTTAGCAGCCTATGTTAATCGCTAACGATTTGGGACAAATATGATGTTATTTAATGTTAAACTATGTGAGTGGCGCTCTGTGGCGCGACAGGGATTTGAGCAGTGTCCAGAGTCACAGTGGATGGTGCCATCGGTGTGCGTACATTCATAGAAAATAATGTATTCTGTTTTTAGATTCATGGCATGGTGAGATTCATGGCAGATGAGATTTTTTAAATATTTATGTCTCCTACACTGTCAGAAAAATGGTCCCAAACTCACTGGGGCAGTACCCTAAAAAGTTCTTATGTACCATTTATGTACAGATATGTATACATTTGGTACCAATATGTACCTTTGAGGTACTTATATGCTAATATAAACTCTTTAGGTGCAAAGGTGTACTTTTTGAAAGGATACCACCCCAGTAGGTACGTTTACATGCAACCAAATAATCCGTTTGTAATCGTATTGATGGCTCAATCGTATTGAAAAGCCTTCATGTAAACACCTTAATCAATACAATTGAGGACGATCAGATCCAAATTTGGATCGTATTGAAGGGGGTGGTGTACTCCGCTCTGTGAACCGATCCGCAGGAGAAAAGTATGTATGTAAACGTTTGAATTGTAGTATTTTATCAATCGAATGCAAAAATACATTGTGCACATGCGCAGAACATTTGTGCTCCAAGTTCACGTCTTATATTAAACTCTTTTATCACATGATTCTCATCACAGAAACATGCAATAGCAGGGCAGTGGCATCACGCATTATTAAGGTAAGGTTACTGGGGTTATGTCGCGTTTATGTGTACTTTTAAAACATTAGGCTACTTTAAGCAATAAAATAGTGTTGTGCCTTTTAAAAAGTGGGTTTTCATGACCAATATCTGAAAACTTTTTAAGAACAACATTCTACAACTCGGAGATAAACGGTGAACTCGATGAGAGATGCTGTCCGCAGCGTGGCGTTGCCAAGTCCTCTGCTTTTTTCAAGTTTAGATTTGAGCTATACTGTTTAAACTGTTTCCACCTGTTTTTTCCCCTGTGGGGTAAAGATGAAAGAATTCTGTTCATTAGTTATTGATATTTGGGCTGTGGACAGTCATTGGGGTGCTTTTAGGCTAGTTTTGAATGTCCATTTGGATGGTTTTGATACACGAATCTGGCAACTCTGGCTGTGCGCTATTGCAGACTTTCGGTTCGGATTCTATATAATGTACATGTAAGCAAACATTTACATCAGATTGCAATGTTTAGGGTGCATGTAAACAGTATTGTCGTAACCTTTAATCGTATTAAATTCAGTCGAATTGACAAAATTTTGTGCATGTAAACATAGCCAATGAGATTAAATGAAGAGTAAATGAAAACTTTTGCTTAAGTCTCCCTCTCACTCAGATATTTCACATAAAACCCAGAATCTCACAAAAGTCCCCATTAGAGTTTCGGAAGAGATCTCGACTATGTCAAAAACTTAGATTTGCCAAGTCTCCAATCAAAAGTCAATATTATTGAAGATTTCAATATGAACTCTAACATTTCTCATCATATTAACCCAAATCCAGATGATTTTACTTATTTAATCTACATAAATTGTATAGGGCCATACTCTTAGGGGTGGTTTTCCAGACAGGGTTTAGATTAATTTAGGACTAAGCCTTAGTTATATTCAGGGTGGGGGAAAGTTACTTTTTAAAGTAATGCATTACAATATTTAGTTACTTTCCAAACAAGTAACTAATTGCATGACTTAGTTACTTTTCATGGAAAGTAATCCTCCTGTTACTTAGAAGTTACGTTTGCGTTACCTTTTCTTACTCGGTTGAGGCTTGATCTTGTTCAGACATTGCACATGTGTTTATGACTAAGAAGTTCTGCTTTCAGAAATTGCACATTTCCATAGCAAAAATATCAAGCTCTGGCCTGCCATCTCAGTTTCGGACTAAAAACTTCCCGCTCAGGCGCACACGCATATAGTGCATAATTCTGTGTGACTACGTTCAGTTTAATTCAGTATGTTATGTTGTTTTTAAATTAAATTAGTTAAAATGAAAAGTAATGTCGGAGCCGATGCTGTAGTGGGTAGCGGTCCGACATGTGGTGCTTTCGCACTTTCGGCGACCCGATTTTGTTTTCCGGCTTGTGGTCATTTGCCGACCCCGTACCCCTCTCTCCTCTCTGTACTTTCCTGTCCTCTCCTTACCTCACTGTCTAATAAAGGAAAATATGGCCAAAAAAAAGTAACTCAAATATTTATGTGTACATTTATAAAGTAATGTGTTACTTTACCTGTACTTCAGAAAAGTAATATTATTACATAATGCACAATACTTTTAATGCGTTACCCCAACACTGGTTATATTATGACATTTTATGCAGTTTTAACAAACATGGCTTACAAAGAACAATACTGGTATTGTTATGTATTGGATATATGTTAAGATATGTCAATGCAAGATGTTTTTAAATTAAGACAGATCAAACATGCATTTTAGTCTAGGACTAGGATAAACCCTGTCCGGGAAACCGACACTTAAAGTATATATTTCTCCAAAACAATTTTAGGATAAACATTTGATAATCAGTTCATACTTATATAAAAACAAAACTGAAAACTCCATTAAATCTCCTAAGCCATAAAGGAGCAAACATTTTCTTCTGGGCATGGTTAGTGTGCTGTAAAGCCGTAAATAAGCCTTAACATCCGAAACTCCCGCAGACCCTGTAGTTGTGACAAATAAATATTGACAAAACGTCTTGCAAAACAACAGACCGCTCCATGTAACCGTCCAGGTGTATTTATGGCAGGTCTTTCTGTGCGGCTCCAGGCTCCATTTGCAAACCTCTGCAGTATTTTCACATCACCGGCCATCTCGCCATTCATCTCTGTCGTTCTGTTTGTCTCCCTCCCTGCCTGTCTCTTTGACTCCGAGGAAGGACGTACTGTATCGATAGGGTTTATTTTACCCACGATCCACTTGTGCTGTCTGTTTGTTATTTCATTCATGTCTCCGAAAATGACAGAGTCAGTCTGCGGTCCCGTGACTTTAAAACCTTTGGCCGAACCGCCTTCCCGTCCTGTCCTTTTCAATAAACTTTGTCTGTCACGAGCCGGAGGAAATTAGATTGCTCAAGTGTTGCTCTTTTATAGCTCAGGAGACTTTATTGAGTTTTCAATTAAGTTTGGAGACGCCGATGACATATCGAGAAGATACACACGTGAGATTATTACTGTAATAAATTCTTGCCTATGGGTTAAGATATTCATTCATGATTCTTTCTTGTCATTTCCTACAATCTCCCACTTTCATGAACTCCATCTGTTGATGGTACCCTGGTTCAAAGTGCCCTTCACCACATGCTAATGTTCCTGCCATGTCAGCTGTGAACATCTCGGTAACGGCGACAGCGACTCTCCGCCGCGGCCCTTTTGAGTGGCTCTTCTATTATCATATTCAAGGGCAGGGGACAAAGCTAGCAGAGATGAGTTCAAACAAAAGAAAATAGCGGCAGGCAATACATTTAGGTTTCGACTCGCGAGACTGGCGAGGGTGTGAAGTCGATTGCTGAAATGCCACCGTGAGGCAAGCATGAATCATAGTGTCAGAAAAACCGTGTCATTGAAATTCGGGAAATGGAAACCGGTAATCGCATTGAAACTGAGAGGAGATCTTATAGAAGAGAAGATCTAATATATTACACAATAGATCCAATAGAAGTGTTTAAAGCCAGCAGGTAATGAAATCGGCTGTTGAGTTAACAGGACGAATTGACAACTCAGGCATTTTATCCCCGTTGAACTCGCTCTAACCGAATCTATCTCTCTCTCTAATGCTATTTTAACTCTCTGTTTGGTTTTCCTCAGTCTTTTCAAACATGTATTGCAAAACCGTAAACAAAACAGTTGGCCATCATGCAAACATTTTGTTGACAGAATGTCTTGTGTTATGCAGCGGTAAGGAAAAGATTGAATCCTTTCAGAAAAAGAAGAAAGAGGAAATTGTACATCAATACTGTACATCCTCCCTGTATCAACAATGCTGGCTGTCATGACAACCACAGTCGGGCTGAATTGACTTGAATCTTTTAACACAGCAGAGGTCAAAGCACTTGTGTTTTCTCCTCATAGAAAATGACAACGGTTCAATTACCATTCCCAGCGTATTTACAGACATGATAAAACTGATTGATCCCCACAAGGGTCACAAAGTTTTTGACTCGGGGACAGCATATTGTTAAAAATCCATAATTTTGTCTTGTTACGAACCTGAATTATTTCTTCATTTTGAATTATTTTGAATTTGGATAAAATATTTTATACGAAGAAAACAATCTTCATTAAAGGTGCAGTGTGTAGATTTTTAGCGGCATCTAGCAGTGAGATTGCGAATTGCAACCAATGGCTCAGTCCAAAGCTCACCCCTCCCTTTCGAAACGCATAGAGAATCTACGGTAGCCGCCACAGGACAAACAGACAACGTAGTGACTAGGCCTACTGTAGAAACATTGCAATGCAAAATGGTGACTGCCATGTAAGGGACCCGCTGTGTATGTTGATAAAACGACTCATTCTAAGGTAATAAAAACAATACAGTTCATTATGTAAGGTCTTTATACTAGAGGTCTTCAAGGGTCCACTTAGATCCGAAAACCCCAGGGTCCGACCCCAGACCCGATCGGGTTCGGGTCTAAAAGTTTCACATGTGCCTCGGACACGGTCGGGTACAATAATAGCGTCATCGGGTCTCGGGTAATTTAAAAATGAATGTGTTTTTTCTGAACGGACCCGAGAAGACCCGAACTCTCTCGCCTGTGTGCGTCAATGTCCTTTTCAAATCTCTCATCTGTTTGCCAAGAGCGCTTGCGATGTTGTGTGGTTGTCGGAAGGTTCATTTTCGTTGAGACAAACATGTCTGTCAATTATAAATGTACATTTTAGCGGTTACGTTGGTGTCGTCGTCAGATAACAAAGTAAAAACGAATGGAGCAGCTGGCCAAATTGGTTGCAAGGCCACCGGAGTTTCTTTCTGTCTGACTGTTGTGCGTGGGTCTGCAGCATGCACACACGTCAGTGCCGTTTACATTTGGTTCCAGTCGGGTTAAAAAAAAATTTTCACTAGTTCGGGTCGGACTCGGGTCTAATTTTCTCAGGTTTGTCTCGGGTCGGGTCTTTCTTTAAAAAAAATTTATTTATGCACGTCGGGTTCGGGTATGAAGTGATTCGGGTCATTTCGGGTCGGGTAGACCTCTACTTTATACACCACTGATTATGTTTATTATTTTGCATTTCTGTCGAAAGATCATTCTAAAAGTTACAGTGCGCCTTTAAATATACAAAAGAAATGAAATAATAATAGTTATCTGATAATATATCTGATTTGATAAAAATAACCTGCTAAATAATAAAATGTCAATAAAAACATATAATTATTAAGAAAAAAATGTCTCAAAATACTATGCAAAATTAGTTACATTAATTAATAATTGCTCTTTTATTTCAGTAAATATAATGTCAGCCTTTGACATTGGCAGTATATTAGAGACTGTAGCAAAGTTTTAATGTCAAGGTCAATAAAGCATTATCAATGTAGCTTAAAGGAACACACCAACTTTTTGGGACTTAAGCTTATTCACCATAGCCCCCAGAGTAAGATAAGTCCATACGTATCTTTTTCATCTCTGTACGTCTCGTAACTCTGTCTGATGCACCCACAGCTAGCCTAGCTTAGCACAAAGACAGAAAGTAAATGGGTCCAGCAAGCATAAGTGACAAAATAACGCCAACATTTTCCTATTTATATATTGTGATTTGTATAGTCACAGCATGTACAAATAACAAGGTCATATGAGACGGACATCTTTTAACCGTATACATACTGGGAACTATATTCTCAAAGCCCCGTGGTGAGGAGCAGAGAGTTCGGTCAGAGTTGTGCTAATCACTCCGCCCAAGTGACAGTGCTTCGCCTTCTGAGAATATAGTTCCCAGTATGTATACGGTTAAATATGGCTATGTCTCATATGACCTTGTTATTTGTACACAATGTGACTATACAAATTACAACATATAAATAGGAAAATCTTGACATTATTTTGTCACTTATTGGGAGCAGTATGCTAGCTGGAGCCATTTACTTCCAGTCTTTGTGCTAAGCTAGGCTAGCGATGGGTGCGTCAGACAGAGTTACGGCACGCACGGAGATGAAAAAGATATGTATGGACTTATCTAACTCTGAGGGATAAGCTAAAATCCCCAAAAGTTGGCGTGTTCCTTTAACCCAGTGCTTCTCAAATAGTGGGGCGGGACCCCCAGGGGGGGCTCGAAGCGACACCAGGGGGGGCGCGCGAGACCCCAGGGAAAATACTTTTTCAGGAAGTGATTTTTTTTGCACCGTCACTTAAAGACATTACACCCCAATCAAGCTGATAAGCCGCTTGAGTTTTTATTATTATTTATTGATTATATTTAATTAAATTTTTCAGTATCAAATGGTCAAAAAATAGTATACTTTAAATAAGGATTGTTTTTTTTCAGGCAAATTGATGCATTTTAAGTCTTTTTTGTTACAGACTAAAAACAATGTTAATAAAGTTATTCTTTGTTGTAAGTTGATCGATATTTCTATTTTTATGTTTTCTTTAATGTTAATAAGGATACAATGTTTTGCAGATGTGTCATTTTATAGACAAATTATACTATTTACAGTCGCGGCGGAGAGTTGGGGGGCGCGAAATGTTTACTTCTTCCTAGGGGGGGTGTGACAGAAAATAATTGAGAAGCACTGCTTTAACCCTTTCATTGCAATGCATCTAAATCTTCACACTCTCACTTCCTGTACTTTAGACTCTTATGGTCATCTCATTTTCTCTGTTTTTACTCACCTTCTCCTGGTACTGCCGTCTGGAGGAGTCCAATGATTGAATGAGGGCAGTGGCGTGGCCCACAAACATGGCATAACAGGTTGCGCCCACAATCATGCTGAGGATGGTCAGCCAAACATCCGTCATGCCCACAGGAGGGTACATGCCATAGCCGATGCACAGCATGTGGCTCATGGCCTTAAAGAGGGCGTAAGAGTACTGCTGACCCCACGTGTCATTCTGATGAGAGAGAGATAAATGAACCTGAATTAAAGTGTGAATGTAATATAAGTATGAAAGCCATTGTGATAGACAGTGAAAGAAATGAGAAAGAGGGTGAAAGTGGGACAGTGAGAGCACAAAGATTTAAGGGGCAAAGATTCGAAGCACGTTTTTGCTTATTACTTTATTTAAAAATTTATTAAAATTGGATTTTAAATAAAAAATTACTTGAATGCACCCCATCTTGGGTGGCAATATTTTCAATTTCTGAAATTAAAATTTTTTTTGGTCAAAGTCAGAAATATCTTAATGTTCTTCTAACTGTACAGAGACTGTAAAAATGGCATTAAATAGGCCAGCTAACATTTATGAAATATTTAATTTTTTGAAAAATAATGTTTAGGTTGTGTACAAACATTTTTAGATTTTTTTGTTTAAAATTTTTTTGCAAATATTATTGTAACCAAACCGTGATGTATTTCAATGTAATCCAACCAAACATGAATATAGAAGATTTTTAAAGATTACTCTTTGATCATGTCAAGCATCCTTGTTTGACATTGACCTTTAAGCCAACGAGACAGAACAAGAAGAGTCGAGAATAGCAGAATGTGATAGAGATAAAGAGAGAGAGAAAGTAGACAGGAAAAACTGACAGCGTTTCTATATATTTCTGACAGGACTCAGAAAGAATTTGACTAAAGACTTGTGAGACAGAGAAACTATCAAGTCCTTTAGCGTAGGGGTCATTACATGCACCATATGCGCTTTCTTGATATCAGAATATGGAGAAAAGCAGAAGGTAATATTTAATACATGCAAATGAAGCATGATAATGGACAGTATTCATCTTTTAGTAAGGCGAGTTACTCAAGACTGACACTTTTGGGCCAAATGCTTATCTTGCTGGTCCAGAATATCATGCAGGTGTCCTTATTTCAGTAAAAATGTTATATTTATGAACCATTCACTTAAAATATTCCATTCAGGATTATTAAAATTCAGTTTTTAGTGGAAAGTAAATTTATTCTGTATTATATTTCCATTTTTATTCCAGAAAAGCACAAAACTACGAATGTTAGGATTGATAAGTCTTGAATATTTGAAATAGATTATAGGCTTAACACAGTACCAGAGTGTGTGAAAATATTAAAGGGGCCATGGCATGAAATCTGATTTTCTTCATGTTTAAGTGCTATGATTGGGTCCCCAGTGCTTCTATCAACCTCGAAAATGTGAAAAAGATCAACCCAGTAACTTAAACCCCATTCACACAGACCTCTGGTCCCAGAAAATACCCGTAAAATTGCCAGACAAGCGTCTGTGTGAACAAAAACTCGTTCCGTTAATCATCTGGGATCGTTGCCGGAAAGAGGACCTAGTAAGATACGCGGGTAACCCTCTGTGTGAACAAGAATGCCGTAAAGGGCGTGTCGAAGTGAGGACGCGCGCGTCATCATCACAACACAAGTTATGGTTCAGCTCCTTACAACGAGAGATAACATGCATATAAAAATTCACCACGAGAAATGTTGCAAACTAGATTGAAGCATTTATCAGGAAATGATAAATGAGACGCATAAACAATGACGCACGTGCTATAATGCGTAATAAGGACGCGCGTGTCATGGCAACATGAAGTTGGTTCAACTCTTTAAAATGAGGGATTTACAACATTCACTACGAGAAATGTCAGCAAACTGTACTGAAGCAGATATCAGGTAAGTTAGCTCGTTACTTACTGCGTTGAAACGGAGATCATTCAGTAGCATAAAAGAATATCGCGTCACGTGCTCATTTGAGCTATAATAAACGAAAATCCCCGCATGTCATCCCAACGAGATATATTGTTCAGCTCCTCAAAATGCGGGTTTTAAATGCATATAAACAATCACGATGAGAAATGTCTGAAAACTGTATCATAGCAGAAATTAGGGAGCTTGTCAAATATCCACTCTGAAGCTGAGATCATTCACCAGCATAGAACTGTGCGTTCACACGCTCCTTTGTAGTCTTATCATAAACAAAAATGCACGCGAGTTGTTTCTGGAGAGAGAAATAATATATAATATGCAAACTTCAGACGCTACGTGGAAGAGAGGGCGGGACTTTCAACATGTCACGTGTCTTTCCGGGACCATCAGATTCCGTGTAATCTTGGCAGTGTGAACGAACAAAAACTCTAACTATTCCGGAAAAATCCAGGATGCATTTTACGTGTATTTTACGGAATTTCTGTGTGAAAAAGGCTTTAGTTTTGGTAAACCATTCTCTACAAGCACATGAAAAAAAGGTCGTTGAAATTTGGCTCTCCTTATGATGTCATAAGGAGCTCTTATTATAATAATACCACCCCTTAATCTGCACTATCCAACCACAGCACTGACATTTAGTGCAGAGAAAAGCACAATTGAGTATTAATTGCAACAAACCACCATCATTGTGATCAGTGTTTGAATTTCATCAGCTCATTTGCATTTTAAAGGACACACCCAAAACGGTACATTTTTGCACACACCTACAAAGTGGCAATTTTAACACGCTATAATAAATTTTTTATATCGTATTTTGAGCTAAAACTTCTCATATGTGCTCTGGGGACACCAAAGATTTATTTGACATCTTAAAAAAGTCTTGTGCCATGGCCCCTTTAATGGCCCAGCAGTTTCTGGGAAAAACTAGAAAACAGCTGAAAATAGCTGAAAAGGAAGTGCGCCATCTAGTCGATAATCATGTTACAGATAACCCTAATATAGGGTTCACACCAGACGCAGTAGAGGCGGCAAGCGTGAGTGATTTACATGTTAAGTCAATGTGAAGACTAGGGATGCTCACATTGACCGTTTAACCGTTAACCGAAGGTAAGAATTTATGACCGATTAACATTATCAGTTCAAATTTAAAAAAATGGTGCGTTCACGTGAATTGAGCGTTGCCGCAGGAAACGTGCGAGTTGAAAAATCTGAACTTCGGCGGATTTTTTTTTTTCTACCTTGCTTGTAGTAGTGACGTGATTACAGGAAGCGAGCGGAGTCAGGAAGCCCATTCCATGATGCCAATTTCCACGTGAATGTCTCGAATGACTAGAATTTCACACGCGGCTTTCACACGCGAATGAAGCGAGTAATTTTCAAGCATCCAACTAGCGTGAATATCGCGTTTTTGCATCCTCTACTGCGGCTGGTGTGAATGCAACATAAAACCTCATCAGTAACATGTTTTTTTTATGCAAATGTTTTCTCTAAAATGACAAGATATCTCGTCAATGGCGACGAAAGTGTTAAATATCCTAATTAAGGCCTAGTCCTGGATTAATCTAAGCCCTGTCTGGGTAACCAGCACTTATGTGTTAATTTAATCTAACGGCTGGGTTCGAGTATAACCTTATATAAATTATCATTCAATTTGCTAAAGTTTACATCTTCAAAAGCACTCATTGTATCTTGCTACCTTAAAAGCAAGAATTAGTCTCCCGACAGACTGATAACAAACTGAGCTTTGACTCTTATTGGCGTAAAATCAGCCAATTAGATTAGAGCTTGCCATATCTGAAAACGCTTTTCCTGTTTTGTTTGCAATATGCATCAACTGGTCTGTAAACAGACTGTGGGCCATCTGAGGCTGAGACTAAATAAACCATAGCGAGCTCTGTCAGAGGAAACCAAAGGCAAAACAGACATCCATCTGTCCTTCACACTTACCACCATTTTGTTTTTGGACACCCAGCAGTCCGTTGGAAAGTCCTGCAGCATGGGCACGAGGAACTGTAAGCACCCGTCCCAATGGCACAACAGCAGCATCATTCCAATCAGATTCACAATGCGCACCATGGCACTGGCAAGATCATAGGTCATGTGAAATATCTAAAACAGAAGGAAGAGAGAGCAGAGATGATCACCAGGCTAAAATATCCTGCGTGGGTCACAATTAAGATTTAATCCTCGCTGAGTTCTAGGCCACATTGTTCCTAAGCTGGTGTATAGTAGCGAAACGCTTGGTTTGCGGGGTATTACATAAAGTCCTGTATCTTTCTGCTAATGTCACTAATAGTGCCTAGGAGATCAGTGACACGCACTGTTACCCACAATCCATAAGGGCAACGATGCAGCCCCCTTCCCCCCAATGGACAAAAAGGTGGTGTTTCCGAAGAGCAGTAATTAAAGTAAGGATTCCAATAGATTATCTTTAATTCACAAGGTTGTGGGCTGATCGGGTCGACCGATCGAAGCAATTAAAGGGTCGTGGTGCACGCTTTTAACTTTCCATGAACAAACAATGCTCAGGTTGGATAACACACAGATGCCTTCAATTGTGTCTAATCACTCCTAACAGCTATTTGCACAGTTATAATTTGATGACTATGTTCATAATATAGTTTGGAATGGAGTACTCATCACATTATTTAAATAGAGGAAATAAATGTGAATAACTTTTTTTTTAACAATATTATCAGTGGTGTATAAAGACCTTACAAAATGAATTGTAGGCCTAATGGGTCTCATTCACTAATAATTGTGTACGTTTTTCGTACGCACACTTGAAACTCTCATGAAAACGTTCTGCCTAATTCACAACACGTGCGTGCGCACATGAGTTTGTTCTTATACTTGTTCTTACGTTGGTGAATTTGGAGTGTTATACATGAGCGGCCGCATGCACCCATAAAACACGCCCAAACCAGCTGCATATAAGGGCTTCCGCAACCCAGCGCTGGTCCACAAAATTTTTTAAGTAAATTTTAAGTAAAAGAGCTCGAAAAGAAATCCATGATCATATTTATTATCGATTAAGTTCTGTTTTGCTTTGCATTTTTTATTTGGGAGGTTTTGCTGTCGCTGGAGGAAGCCAGTGCTGTCCATCGACCGAAGTAACATTAAATATGTATTGGATGCGTTAACAAATATGCCATTTAATTAATATGACACAGGCGCGCATGTGTATCTAAAATAAAACAGACAGGAGATCAAGTAATTGACGTTTGGACTTCTTATTACATTTACATGACGTTTACATTAGGCGTGAGGAAGGAAAGCGTGAAGATTTGTCATTACGTGCATCTTCTTTATATGTGTAGAAAAAATAAGTAGGCTATAATAATGTATAGTATAATGTGTATGATAATAATATAGATCATGTATAATAATATATAATACAGAAAATATTATAATATTAAATATAATCATGTACATTTTATATATCAACATTATTTTAAACATTATAATTATAGCCTAGTATTTGATTATAGTGTACGATTTTTACACGATTTTTGTGTACATTTAGAAGAAGTTTTCGTGGAATCAAGATTTGTTCGTGAAAACATCCGTACGCACATCTCACGCACAAATTTGTGCGTATGCATGCTTAATGAATTAAATCCATTGTTTTATTACCTTAGAATAAACCGGTTTTGTCTACATACACTTATATCGAAGTCACCACTTCATACCCCCCATGTTTCTAAATTGACAACCTGCTCTATAGAGTGAGTTTTGTCACTACGTTGTCTCAGAGGATGACATGTTTGTCCTGTGGCGGCTACCGTAGCTTCTCTTTGCGTTTAGAAAGGGAGGGGTGAGGTGTGGACTGAGCCGTTGGTAGCAATTCCCATTCTCACCACTAGATGCTGCTAAAAACCTACACTGTAAAAAGTAAAAGTTGGATCAACTTAAAAATTACTTCAATTGGTAAAACCTAAAATATTTAAAAATTTTTCACTTAAAGTTTTTTTAGGCGTTACCAATTGAAGTAATTTTTTAAATTGAACCAACTTTTACTTTTTACAGTGTACACATTGGACCTTTAAATATAGACAAAATTGAACTGCCATAAAAGTAAGCACTCCCTGAATAGACTGAAATTGTGAATTGGGTATAGTAAAATAGAGTGAGAAAAAACTGGAGTTAATTATTCTATGTAGTATATAATAAATATAAATATGTAGTAGCAGGATCACAAGACATACCGAAAATTTAGCAAATGTGCATATCACATAATGCAAATAGCAATAGTTTGCAAAAATTGAATGTTTATAATACCTCAAAACGTTTTATGTGAACGCAGAGGGACTGGCAAGATAAAAAGTGTGATGTTGTCCTTTTCCAGAAAGAATGCGAAGCATATGTTAGTTATACAGTTTTCTGTTTTAAAATATATTTTATCATTAAATTGACTTTACAATCTTAAAGCATTACTGTATAACAATGAACATCGCAATGTTAAGCAAATCATCAAATTTACTTCAATATCGTGCACATATGTGTACATATAGTAAAAATAAGCTGCGTGCAAGTTTAATCAAATTGGCAATGCAAGTCAATTGAACCTACTACTTAAAAATTTTGACTAAAATGTTGTTGACATAATTTAAAATCAAGTTGAAATTATTTAAAGTTAAAGCAAAACAAAAATTTATGTTGATATGATTTTTTTTACAGCGTATATGACTGTTTCAACGCATTTTTTGTGACCCGGGATTAAGTACCACCCTTTTTGACCCTGCCACACTGTAAAAGGTGAAAAGTTGGATCAACTTAAAAAATTACTTCAATTGGTAACACCTAAAAAGAGAAAAGGTTTATTCAACTTACGTATGTATATGTTTAAGTGAAAAATACTTTAAGTAAAAAAATTAAGTAAAAAAGTTTTTTTTTTTTAGATGTTACCAATTGAAGTAATTTTTAAGTTGATCCAACTTTTTACTTTAATAGTGCATAATATTTCTATTAGCCAATCCCATTTTATCACCGTTTTAATCTATATAATATATTACGTCCTATTTGGAGAAATCACAAAAATGACCCTCATGTCACAAATATATATACATTTTAAAATATACACTAAAAAAAGGATTCATTCAATTTACTAATTTTTTAAGGTAAGTGGATGCAATCAATTTATTTTAGCTACATTTAAAAAAAATTGAATAAAAAAACTTTTGTTTAAATGTAGCTTAAATAAATTGATTGCAACAACTTACCTTAAAAAAATTTAGTAAATTGAATGAATAATTTTTTTCAGTGTACAAGAAACAAGAGATTCATTTAAATATGTTGTCTGTGAAAACCCAGCAAAAGTCATTTTTTGTGATTTTCTACATGCCTTCTACATTAAATAATCCTACCAGTGGCGGCTCATGACTGCTTATCCGAGGGGCGCTAATTCAAAATATTTGTTCTCTGATTACGCATGAGATTATGCGAGTATCTGGCAAACACGAGCGTCTCTTTTATCATAAACCCTTTGGACGCGTCTGCAGCAGGCACTTATTTTGACAAGACACGTGATGCACATAGGATCACTTGATGCGCAGAACACATATTTTGAGATTACGAACCACACACATGATGGGCTAAATACATGTTGTGACGAACTTTGCATCAAGCGCCCTTGAAGAAAGAAGTCACCGGCCGCCAATGAATCATACACAATATAAAAGACATTCTGTGAAAATCTAACATTGATATCTTTAATATCGACTGAGGTCATGTCAAAGATTGAAATCACTGTGATAATAATGACTAAAATCAAACTTTGACGATCTATGACACATGTTCCAATCAAAAACTTGCAAAGGTGCAGCTCACCTCCTCCCATTGGTGGATATATCGAATCAGTCTGGACAATCTTAGCAGCCTCAGCAAACTGAGTATTTTAGTAAAACGCACAATCCTCAGCGCTCGCGCCGTCTTGTAGAAGTCCGAGTCGATGCGGGTCTCCACAATAAGGAAGATGTAATCCACAGGGATGGAAGAGATGAAATCCACGGCAAACCAGCTACGCAAGTACTTCACCTTGATCTGCTGAGGGTCCAGGATGATTTCCGTGCTGTCTTCCTTAACGATCCCGGTGCGGAAGTTCAATACCAGGTCCACCAGGAAAAATGTGTCCGAGACCACGTTAAAGACTATCCAGGCGGGGGTGTGCTCGTCTTTAAAGAAAGTGATGCCTACAGGGATGATGATCAAGTTACCGACCATCAGGAGGAGCATGATCAGGTCCCAGTAGAACCTGAAGGTCATAAAATGAAATTAAGTGTTAGGTGGACACTTTTTATTTGAGTCTATAATGGTTTTGGAAAAGCCATTTAGTTCAAAATGGGTCTTTGAGGCATAATTATAAGCGATTGTCTTACAATAGCGTCTACAAACCTTTATTTCCTGCTTGTATCAAAAATACAGAAAGTTAACAAATATGATGGAAGGTGTAACCCTTTCTGGTAAAGCATGACTGGAGGTCACATTTTCAATTCCCATGTAACACATTATTCAGATAAAACTGTTTGCCGAAAGCATAAATGCCATACATTTCAGAAAGTGTTACAGTATTCAAAAGCAGTCCTCTGAAATTTCACTCCCTGAGGGGATGCTGGATACAGCGAACTGGTTTGGCTTTTATTTCTATGGATGAGTTCCCTGTTTGGTAATTGGATGTGTCGTATGTATGTAAATGAAAGGGGCTGGACGACATCCAGGAGACCTCTGGCAAGACCGCCATTTCATCAGTAAGAGATCTGCTGGGTGAAACGTTTACACGAAAACAAGCCACTATAATTGCTGAATGCAGCATTAATTACCCCATTGGCCCTAACAAGCCAAAATAAGATGGTACAGAGCGGCCTTTACTGTTGCCATCAAACACTCAATTATGCTTCTCATATTTCACACCACTTTTTTGTTGTTTCCTTATTATTTCCTGCTGGTTTTGTTAGGGATTTTGGTTAATACATTTCAAGCATTGTAGTGTGCGGTTAAGCAGAAATCGATCACGCAGAGGGTTGATGTACTGTCTAGCCCGATATGGATTGCAGAGAATGTGACAGTCAGCTTTCCCGTGGGATTACGTGTTGTTTCACCAACAAAAAAATAGATTCAGTTTGAGCCTTCAAAGTGTAATAGGTGATTCTCTACAAAAAAAAAATGTGTTATGCTGGTTGAAAGTTACTTCATATACTGATAGCAATCACTATGTTAAGTAATCTAAATGTATAGTGTCTGTAGAAGGACCATAAAATTTAGTTTGATAGTGTTTGTTCACCAGTTTTGCCAACTTGGCTACTTTGTCGCTAGATTTCGTAACTTTTCAGACCCCTTTAGTGGCTTTTTTACAAAAAGTGCCTGGCGACAAATCTAGCGATTTTGGATGAGCCGTAATCTGTTTGGTTATAGAGTATATGGGGCCTACACACCAAATGCAAATACAACGATTTGCGCAAGTAGATTACATAATCAATGCAAAGACAGGAATAAATGCGAACTTGCACAGGGCATTGCGAATGACGCGAATTGGGTTGTGCGATTGCCGCGAAAATATGCGCTATTCGCCTCAAACGCATCAAATATTCAACTCAAGTGAAACATTTTCATATAACACGAAGTTAAATCCTCCGAGTAATCTAGAACGAAGAACTTGATGCTTTGCATTTGGTGTGTACGCATCCTAACCCCCCAGTCACATTAGCTACAAGAGAAATTTTTAATGGGAGTGGCCATTTGCCAACGACAAGCTCGCTGCTGCGCGAGCAAGGTGGGGCCAAAATAGGCAAGAAGGCAAATGCTGAGTGATGCAACAAAGCGACTGCCAATCGGAGTGTAGGGGCAGCGTGACGTAAGTCTGTGGCTCGAGTCGAAGAAAAAATTCAAGAAGGCGGAAAATGCGTATTTCTGTATCTGATAAGTTTAGCATTTTATCTCATATATTTTGTTACTTTTATCAAGAAATAAATACTTTTAAATCCAAAAACATCGTTCTTGTAACTTAACAACACCTCTGAAGTGACTTTTGATACCGCTTTTAGATACTACCAAGGAACGCCCATCAAGCGAGTGCGTGTCGCTTGGTGTCACTCACTTTTGTAACTAATGTGACTGTAGGGTAAGGGAAACAGATTTTAAGTGCCAATGTAATCATAATGCAAATACGATTGAATGATGTCACTGATATGCTAATTACGTAACAACATAATCTAGCGACATTTAAGCGATTTCCAAGCATGCTTTAGCTACTTTCCATTGCAAACATGTGATACAATGTGTTGCGATAGATTACGGTACTATAAAGCGAGGTGATGTATTTGGATATTTCCTCTTTTAGGAATATAATAGGATAAAATTTTAGGAAAGCTGTCATTGAGAACACACCACAGTTCACCATGGCAAAAACAATTTGTGGTGCGTGCCTATGTGAGTACTTTATGTCTAAGTTCAGAGATAAGAAGAATTCTTTCTAGTGGTTGAGATGTAAACTCCAAATGTAACAACTGCCATGAATCTTGTATAAAAATATATATACATATATTATGATATTGCATTTAAAGGGGACATATCATGAAAATCTGACTTTTTCCATGTTTAAGTGCTATAATTGGGTCCCAAGTGCTTCTATAAAGCTAGAAAATGTGAAAAAGATCAACCCAGTAACTTAGTTTTGGTAAACCATTCTGCAAGGATGTGAAAAAATAGCTCATTGAAATTAAATGTCCCCTTTAAGTAAATCAATGCAGTATTGCAAAACAAAATATAACTGTCTTGGGCATTAAAAACAATACTAGCAAGATGATTCTATAACATGCACAATATAAACTAAATTGCCTAGTTATATACCATAGTATTACTTGGGTATAACTATAACTGGGTTTTAGTCAAATGGAAAAATACTTCCGCATTGCAGTGTTCTCTTTAACATTGCTTGAAATGAGCTTTAGGGGAGAGATTAAACAAGAACAAACCATCTATATGAAGTGTCACTAAATCTGCCAGATTATTCCCAGACAGTTTTCAGATTATAAAGGATTTGCCATTGACATTTGACCTCGGACAGATGCTCTAGTGGACAAAGCAGTCAGTAGGCAAAAGAAAAGTAACAGAGGAAAGTGCTGCACCTTTCTGGGGAGAACGAAATGTTATCTTCTTCACATACTATTTGAAACAAAATAAGACTTGTATAGTATTATAGTCGTATGTAATCATATAGATGTATATAATCACTCAAAGAAAAGGAGATTAGAGACGTGCAAAGGACCCACCAGACTTATTAAAAGGGGAAAATCAGACTTTTTCCATGTTTTAGTGCTATAATTGTGTCCCCAGTGCTTCTATCGACCTAGAAAATGTGAAAAGATCAACCCAGTAACTTAGTTTTGGTAAACCATTCTCTGCAAGCATGTGAAAAAATAGCTTATTGAAATTTGGCTCCCCTGTGATGTCAGAAGGGGAAAATACCGCCCCTTAATCTGCACAATCCAAACAAGGCACTGCCATTTAGTGCAGAAATAAGCTCATTTGCATATAAAAGCACACACCCAAAATGGCACATTTTTGCTCAAAGTGGCAATTTTAACATGCTATAATAAATTATCTATATGGTATTTAGAGCTAAAACTTCACATATGTACTCTGGGGACACCAAAGATTTATTTTACATCTTTAAAAAGTCTTGTGAAATGTCCCATTTAAGTCGGTTTAAGATTCTGTGCTCCTCCAGATAAAATAAAAATGTAAAAAAACAATTCGCTGTGGGTTATGATTTGACAGTTAAAATCACGCCTCTATTGGACTTGTTAACTTCACGTCAACCCTGTTAAATCTTTCTGATGTAATGGGCGTTGCCATCTTTGATTTTCCTTTCATCACTGTCAGTAGGTTAAGAGGCTTCATTTGACCGTTATTTGTTCGTTTACAGTATTCAGAATGCTACTGTTAACATTTATTGATATAAATTGATAACTTCTTTAACTTTATATGTTGCATAGTCACACCTGTTAATAATCAAACAGTAAATGGTGTTCAAACACTGTGTTAATGTAGTCACTCATATAACCATGTGTAAACACATCATAAATCAATACACTATATCTACAACCACAAACCCCAAGAGCCACATGTCAAGTGTAAGCAATGTGATATTGTCACATTATACAGTAGCACTAAAAGAGTATTTGAACACACTAAAAATGTCAATTCAATCTGTGTTTACTCTTCTATATGACATCTACTGTATGTGAAGTTGAGGGGATCTAATCCAATAAAAATGACCTTGACACCAGGTGGCTAAAAGTGCAAAAAAAGCCTCCCAAAAGTTTGGTTAGTTGCGAGATGGCATATTTTGTTAATTTAATTTGACACAATGACATGCAGGCATTTCAAATGCAGCTTCAGTGTATATGGCAATTGTATCAATAATTTAATGTAAATCAAACCTAAAAAAAACATGCTGCCAAATGTTCAATAATTTTTATTTAAAGGTGCAGTGTGTAATTTTTAGAAGGATCTCTTGACAAAAATGCAAAATAATATACAAAACTATATTATCAGGGGTGTATAAAGACCTGTCATAATGAACCGTTATGTGTTTATTACCTTAGAACGAGACCTTTTTATCTACATACACCGAGGGTCCCCTTACATGGAAGTTGCCATTTTGTTCTGCCATTTTTCTACAGAAGCCCTTAATGGAAAATTTTTTTTACTAAGAAGCCCTTAATGGAAAATTTTTTGGAAAATGGAAAATCTCCAACGATGACATGTTTGTCCAGTGGCGACCACCGTAGCCTCTCTATGTGTTTCAAAAGAGAGGGGTGAGCAGTGGACTTAGCCGTTGGTTGCAATTTGCAACCTCACCCCTATGCTGCTAAAATTTACACACTGCACCTTTAAAGGTAAAATTTATTTGATCAAACACAAAGAGAGATGTTAGCAAGATGTTTATGCTGCTCTATTAAAAAAATAATAAATGAGAAGTTTAAATGCAAAACCCGCTAAGTGCCTCTGACATGTTTTTTTGGTAATGAGCATTTTTATCATGCTTTTATGTTTGAAATGCCTTATTTTCACAAATTGTCACTTTAGTCATTTCATAGGTATTTAACAAATTTGACAAAAGTGTCTTTCGCTGCAAAACCCTCTAAAGTGCATGCAAGCTTTTATGGCAAAAAACAAAAATCAGCTGACAAACACAACCCACTGTTAAATAACTAAAACAGGAACACGTCTCATACAAAACAAAAACCTTTGCAATAATCAGCTTTCTGTTACAATTTGCCAAAAATACACTCTTTATTCTCTATCTGCTGCTGCTTAGCATGAGTCCTAATTGTCTTTTCCAATTCCCATCTCACCAATTGTAATGACCTCTCTATGGAATCTATGTCACCTCTGCTGACCGGATCTACCCATCATCTCTGTCAGCCAGACGCTAGACTACTACTGTACTGCCTATTGGATGTTCATGCAAAAACCCAATGCATAAGGTGCATAATAATAACTTTATGTTTCAGAAGAGTGGTTTTGTCATACAACCATGACACAAGAAAATCTAATAATTTCAACTACCCAAAGGGGAGAATATAATAAGCACTTATAAAAAGAATGGAAGTACTTAACATAAATTGGTAAAGGGCCTAATGATTTGTCAATCATCTTAAGCTTATATAAGCAAGCGCTTATCTAACACTAGTAATTATCTTTCCGGCATCTCCGAACCTTTAAAACTCCATTCACGAGTTTACATTAACATGTAATTAAAACTCTCATGAGACAAAGGGAGGGACGGCCATATATAGAGACCTCTTTGCGCTGATTGATTGGATTACACGACCATGCTCCTCCCTAACTTAGTTAAATAAACTTAATTTAAAACACACTCTTACAAATTCATGTGTTTCTACAAACAATGTGTGTACATTTTAAAACAATCTCATGGCAATTTCTACATATTTTACGAGATGTCTAATTCGTAGGATCGTACATTTTCGTACACTTTGCTTTCGGCTCTGTGATGTTGGGTTTCATTCGTTTTTTATAACAATCGTACATTTTTGTACAATTAATTCTTACGAAGTTATATAAATTAGCCAACTCTTAAAATACCAGTGGCTGCTTGTGACTGCTCGTCCGAGGGGCGCTAATTCAAAATATGTGTTCGGAGTGTCATGTGTGTTGCTTGTGTTTTCAAAATATGTGTTTGTTGCGTCATGTAAACCATGTGCATCACGTGTTTTGTCAAAAAAAGTGCCTGCCGTACACGTGTCAAAGTCGTTTATGATAAAAGAGACGCTCGCGTTCACAAAATACACGCAAGACACTCCCTTAATTACCCATTAAATTATGCGAGTATCTGGCAAACGCGAGCGTCTCTTTTATCATAAACTCTTTAGATGCATCTGCAGCAGGCACTCATTTTGACAAGACACGTGATGCACACACGATCTCTCGATGCGCAGAACACATATTTTGAAAAAAGGAATCACACACATGACGGGCTACATGCATGTTGCGCCCTCGAAAAAAGAAGTCACCGGCCGCCATGGTAAAATACGCACGAATTCCTCTAAGATCAGGCTGGTACATTTACACCCCATTTCTTTCATTGTAAATAACTATTCTGGGGCATAATTGTTCAATAAAATTGAAAAAAATTAAAATTGTAGCAAAACATTTTTTACTTCATGACCTTTTATATAAAAATTGAAATCATTCTGACATAACTGCGGCTGTAGTTAAAAACCCTACAATTGTTTAAGCATGTCATTAGATATCCACACTAATGATGTGTTTTGTGCACTCCATAGTTGACTACAAAAAAGGCTCAAATGTGAAAAGTCCACTGATCTGCGTGACAGTGTTTAATTTTAGCTCTGAGGAAGCAGCGCTTTTATTCTCCAGTGAAGCTAATGGAGAAATGATGTGATGCGCCGTATTGTTTAGCCGGCCATTATATTTCCCTTTCTTCTAGAATGCGCGGCAGAACAGAGCTGCTCTGTTGTGATACGTTAAAAAAAGCATGTCTCTCTGCTCCCTTATTCCAGAACCCCTTGAACACCGCTCCACCACCCCAACCCCCTCCTCTTCCCTCCAGCCTCTCTCTACATCCTGACACCTCTCTACTCGCTTTCTGCATCAACCAGGTGATGCAATCAGCAAATGGAACGGCACCGCATTTCCCTTCCGTGTCCTCACGGAGTTCAGGGGAGATGGGTCAGAGAGCACACGGAAAAACACAAGGGCGAATGTGAAAATGTCCGGTGCCTTAAAATATACTTAATGGAAAAGGATGCCACCACTTGTGACAGGTGAATCTTTACACGCGTGCTTCACTTTAAAATGAAAATTCTGTCATCATTTACTCATCCTCATGTTGTTTTAAACCTGTATGAACTTCTTTTTTCTGATGAACACAAAAGAAGATATTTTAAGAAATGATGGTAAACACACAGCAGATAGTGACCATAGACTTCCATAGTAGGAAAAAATATTTTGAAAGTATTGTGATAAATGAAGAAAATATTTTGATAAATGATGGTAAGCACAGTTGACGTTACACATTAAATTCCATCATATGTTTTATTCCGACTATGGAAGTCAATGGTCACTATCTGCTGTGTGTTTACCATCATTTCTCAAAATATCTTCTTTTGTGTTCATCAGAAAAAAGAAATTCATACAGGTTTAAAACAACACGAGAATGAGAAAATGACAGAATTTTCATTTTAAAGTGAACTATCCCTTTAATTCATACATCCCCACTGTTGCAGTCTGGTGCTCAACAGGTCTAAAAGCTCCTCGTTGAAATACAATTCGTACAGAGATATTACTCGAAGTGTACGATACATGATGCATTTCGGATAGTCTGTACATAAAGTGTTTGTCTAGTTCTGTATATAGTGAATTCTGAGTTTAACTCTTTCACCGCCATTCCCTGCCAAGAGAAAACGCTTCCCTGCCAATGACAAGATTTTCCGGCTTTCCGCTATTATTATTATTAATCTGCAACTTATACAACCCGGAAGTAGTGCCTCACGTGAAGAAGAAAAAACTCTGTGTATGTTTTAGCCCGTTAATTGGCGCTGTCCCGTGAGCGGGACACCTAGGTTTATTTCAATATTTTCTATGTAAATGTTAATCTATCACGACAAACTATATATTGTTGGAAAGGTCTAAGAATGTCATTTTCATATTTCAAAACCTTTTAGCAGTAATAATAATGCAGTAACTGTAATTTATTCATTTGTGACACAAGTATGCAGCAAACCTCAAAGCAAACTAGCACAAATCTCAGTTTTTTGACAATTTTATGTATTAAAAATTATACTATATTGCATTTTTATTTATTACAAATAAATGTAAACTGCTTTAAAAAAAATATTTTCACCTCCAGACACTTCCCTAAAAAACGTTGAAGTGTCTTCTTTAAAACCAAAAATTACCAAAATTAAAACCAAAATTAGGCTTCTAGACCAAAAAAAAATATATTAATTTAAAGGGTGTATATCACCTTTTCACCAACCCCCCACTCAAAAAGGGCTGCGCCAGTTAAAAGGTTAAAGATCGCTCTGCTGCTGATGTCTATCAAAAGTCCTTCGCAAAAATTGAATTATCTCAGCTTTTTGCTCAAAATTTTGTGTTTTTGAAGAAACCTACCCATATTTGAGAGGTGATAAAACGTTTAGGATAAAACATTTTTTTTGTTTGAAAGCAGAGGGTCTGTTCTTTCATTCGATGTTTGTTTATATATTTAAAGAAGAACATTTTCTGGAAGGCATTAAACTTTTGTGAAAATCATGAAAAAAGCTGCCGCTGGCTGGGAAAGGGTTAAAGAGTTAGTTCACCTTAAAATTTAAATTTTGTCATGTTTTTCCAAACCTGTATTATTTCCTTTTGTCCGTGGAACGGAAGCAGGGTGTAAACATTTTGAGATCGTCCACTTTTAGAGGTAGTCGAATCGTGATTAGATCGTGAAGCACCATTTTTTTTTAAGAGTGTATCACATTTTGGGGTCTCCTAATAAAATGAATGACTGATGTGAAGCGATGCCAGAATTGTATTTTTTGGGTGAACTATTCCCTTAAGTTCATTTTGATCCAGCATTGCCACTATTAGCATGATAGCCCTGACCTTAATGTTTTAATTTTAACTAATATGAAAAAAAAACATGGCAGTCGTTCATTAGGAGCACACAGCTTAAACCATTTCGCCAGAACAGGGTTATTATCGTAAACGAAAACTATCATGAAAACTGAAACTATTAGTGAAAAAACATTTTCGTTAACTGAAATAAAATAAAAACGAAGGTTTCTTAAAAAAACTAAAACTAAACTATAACTATATTGTGGACCTGCAAAACTAACTAAAACTAACTAAAATTTAGGAAAACAAAACTTGCGTTTTCGTTTATTAAATGTTATTGGCTCAGAAGTTGAACACGGAGTCACTCGTATTACCGAATCATAAGCAAATGTTCAGCAGATGTTACTGGATCATTAGGGGTTGTGCACAACAAAACTTTTACGCCGAGAGTTGAAAAATTTTCAACTTTGGATGAAAAGCTCCGCTCGTCAATGTCAGTTCTCACGCGGCCGTCCAATCACAATGGAGGAGGGGCGGGACAAGTATCGCAGCAACCAACCGTCTCACAGCTGACGTATCACAGCTACCAAAGCGCTCAGCTGAAGAAAGCTGGCACTCGGCTGAAAAAACAGCTGGCATTCGATGTTGTCCAGGTGTTTTCAGCCGCGTGTAAAAGTTTTGGTGTGCACAACCCCTTAGTGACCAATAGGTGGCAGACCAGGTATAAAATAATGTAAAAATGAAATATTAATCCATTAATAAATAGTTCAAAGTAAACAACATAAAACACTCAATAAGTTCATCATTTTAAATTGCATTTATAATTTTTTAATTGAATAATGGAATTTCAAAATGTATTTCAAAAAGCAATTTAAAAAGATAAATAAATAACTGGATTTATAAATTGAACTACAAATACAGGTTTAAATTAGGCATTTAAAAGGGCATTTCCTTTTAACATATCTGTTTTCATTTCCCGATGGTTCTCCTTATTCTTTTCGCTATTCGATTTGCTTTTCATTTTAGCCTCTCTATTTAGCTTTTCGGTGACTCTTTAGGTGTGTTCGACATCGGCTGTGGCTGGATGTAACCGATCGGCGAGATTAGCCGCGTGCAGGCGTGGAGGAGCTGAAAACGGAGACGTGAAGTCGGACACGCTGTGGTACCCGTAGTTTGATGCATTTACGTCAGGCATGGCTGAGCACGTGACGTTTGCTTGCTTTTTCGCAGTAAACATGATTTGTAAGATGTAAACAACATAAAAAGTGAATTAAACTGTTTTGAATGTTCGTGTATGAGCATGAGTGGGACTGAAGAGGCTACATAAGCATCATTATTTAAATACCAATGTAGTGGGTTCTACGTTTTTTATCCATTTTATTTTGATGAACATGACACAATATAACATCACGACTACATGAAAAGAGCTTTAACTGTTATAAAAATACAAATTTGTGAGCATTCGTGGAACTGAGGGCGTGAAAATAAACACGAAACACACGTGATGGTTGTCATGTGGTGAATCCGACCAATCGTGAAACAGCTGTGTCGTCATTACAGCCCGTGCAGCTCCTCTTCGCGAACTGCGCTGGCTAACTCAGGCGGCTGATCTCGAATCGATCTCGCGGTTCTTTAAAACCATGTGGCACAGTCACGTGCCTGCAGCGCCAGCTCAAGTTGGACAAAATTACTAACCGGAATGCACTGCTTCAAGTCAGCCGCCGATCGGTCTGCGCAGCGCCGCATGAAGTCGAACACACCTTTTGGGTCCTTGTAAATGGTCACATGAGAAATGCAAATTAGCTATGGCCAGGTGGACGTAACAAGCTCGCTGATTGGCTCTGATTGTACGTCATGCGCAGATATATAGATCACGGATGAGGACCCAAAGAGTCACGGAAAAGCTAAATAGAGAGGCTAAAACGAAAAGCAAATCTATTTATAGATTAATTAATCAATTTTTAAAGAAATATATGAATTGCTATTTTTTTGTCCAGGTAGTTAAATATTGAAGTTATTATTACATTTTGCATGACTCTTGTGGTCCTCCATATAACTCATGTTTGGGTTAACAAAACTCCAGCATATGATTATTTACAACCAGACATGTATATTTATATATGTATATTATATTTACCCAGCATAAATAACCCAACAGAATTTAAGGGGTTGGCTGGTGTGATATTTGTCCCGCCTTTGATAGATAGGACTAAATAAACAAAACTTTTTTTTAAATCCTCTTATTCTCCTCTAATTTTCAACATTTTCAGATTTGGCAAGGTGTATGTACACAACCATGATAGTATGCTAAATACTAAAACTATACTAAAACTAAATAAAAACTAAAAGTAATTATTTTTTAAAAGAAATAGAAACGAAATCAAAACTATTTATGCACCACTAAAAAGAACTAAAACTAAACTGAAATAAAATAACACATTACAAAACTAAATAAAAATAAAAACGAATATTTTAAAAAAAAAAAACCTTTATAATAACCCTGCGCCAGAGGCCATGGTTCATTCCGGCTACCTGCCCGCCGCCATTGCCCCATCCAACTTGGGACAGTTGAGCTAAACTAACCATTCCATTAAATAAATTGTATTGTCATAATCCTCTCTGATGTTTGCTGCCAATAATGCCTGTCGTCATGTTAACCCATTTTGATCACCATATTTCCCAGCCTGTCAAAAAGAGCAAAAGCTTTATTTTGAACGACTTTGTAGTGATACATCATGCAACATAAAAATGATCTATCTCTCTCTCTCTCTCTCTCTCTATCTATCTATCTATCTATCTATCTATCTATCTATCTATCTATGATGTGATTTATTTGCAGTTAAGGGTATGGGGGATTAGAGACAGTGCTTTTGTGCAACACTCTTAAAAATAAAGGTTGCAAAAAGGCTGTATGGTTCCAAAAAGACCCTCTTTGTAGTGGAAAAGTTTTAAGCGACCACCTCAACGAAAACAGCAATAATGACAGTTTAATGCTGATAAAGCACAGCCCATCACAAAACTCCTAAGAGGTGTAAGTCAGAGACAGGTGGTATTGGTGACGTTGTTTGCCCTTGTATTGTGTGAATGTTCAGTTTGAATGGTATCAATGTCATTCAAATAAACAAGGGGTAAATATGACCAGGTGACTTCAGGGCCTAATTTTAATCTCCTTGACAAGCTCAAGGACACAGAAAGACACTTTTTATTGATCCGAGCAGGAACTGCAAAGCAAACCAGAAATAGAAAGGGAGATGTATTTACTCTTGTTAAAACTAAATTGAAGTGAGTACGAAATAAATTCAATCATTTTTTGAGCTTCTTGCTTGAGGCCTGATGTCAGGCCAAAGTCAATATTAGTAAGAGACAAACCGCTGGTAGCTGACAGAATGTGGGAATACAGCAACACGGGCATACGCAACGAGTACTGACAATTGACGGAAGGATTACCTGAAGTCACTGTACGGATGAATAATCCAAAAGCCTGCGGATTTGACCCGTTCCTGTTCGCGCTCCACAGCCTTTTCGCTCCCGAACATTCGAAGCGAGAACTTGTTGACCCCCGGTTGAAGTATCGCTCCAAACTGCCTGTGCATAAACCCAGCCGGATATAACCTCTCATCGTCCGGCATGATCTGATCGATACCCTCCAACTTTATAAAACTCTGTTCTTCAGAGGACGCCTGTTGTGACCCCTCGCCACGACCACCCTGCGCGCCCTGGCTCTCTTCAGATTCGGGCTGCTCCAAAGGACTGTCACCCTCAGGGCTGGCATCCCCCTCGGTGATGAGGCGCCTTTGCTCCGCCAGATCCGCGTCTGGGGCATGCCGGCTGGTGATGGATGACAGACTGCCCCTAAACCTCCGGCAGTCGCCGTTCACGTTGGTTCGGAAAGGTCTCCCCACATCGGTCTCCGCGTCTCCGCTCTTGGCCTCGCCGACACCTTTAGTGCTCCCTATGGAGGAAGGTGACGGAAGATGCTTCATTTTGACACTCTTCCTGCGGGTGTCCTTGTCGCCGTCTTCGCCGTCTCGTGTCACGGCACCCCTGTTCCCAAACTGATGTGGCAAGCTGTAGAGCCGTTTGCGCATGGAAAAATGCACCTTATCCATTGTGAGTTAAAAACGACCACCTTACAAATCACAGTCCGTAGCATTTGCGAGAACTAAGACGAATGCGGAAAACGCACATTTGGCTACTTAATTTTGGATGCATGGTATGCGTATAGTCGTCAAAAATATGAATGCACAATATCCCGCTGCATCCGTACGCTCTTGTAATACCAGACACCGATGCCGAGAGCGCAGAATCAAAGCGCGCACACTGGATGCGGGAAGACGCGCGGACGTGTCTGAATGAGAAACAATCAGACGTGCGCTTCAATGACAAAACAGTGTAACGTCCTCTCGAAGTTCCTCTTCAAACACACGTTACCAAGCTCAAAACGCGATTACGCGGTCGTTTCCCGTCATTGATCCACTGTGCAAAAGATGTCCAGTTGTGGTAACGTGCACGGGGATGGATAATCTATTGCGTTGCCATAGGAGCGCAGACAGCAAATACGCGCGCGACACCTAAACCGACTGCTAGGGGCTGTTGCGAAAAAAACATTTGACATTGGCGAGCTCGGGCAACTGATTTGATGATGTTTGCAGTGCATCTCGTAACCTTTTTTACTGAATGGCAAAAGTAACATTTTTGCGTCATTCATGATTTTACGTCATGACGTGGGAAAGGGTTTCTATTTCTCACCGTTAACAGCTAAGCATTGTTTATCAGTTTAACATGTGTCATTTATTATTACATGCAAGTGGTTAGTTGGAGGAGTTTTCCCAACGAGGTGATTTGGTTAATAGTTTAGCTGTAACATGGATGATGGTTGTTTTCTCACGACCGTACTAGCATGGGTCTCGTTTTCGTGTTTATGACGTGTCAGCGGGGATATTAAATAAAAAGGCGCGTCATAAGCAATATTCCCATTATGCAAGTGTATCATACACAACTAATCTCAAGTGTAATGATCTGGAATTTATTTCCAGTCTATATTTATCCTTCGTGCATGCTGGGCACACATGCAAATGCAGTTTTAGGCATTTTTCATAGACACATTTCAATTAAGCTAATTGAACGATGTATAAATAAAAATGGTGAAGCATTAAGGATTAAAAAAATGCATGCATGCATGCATACAGAATGGTTATTTTAAAAACAACTTGACTCATCTAAAGTCATGGTATTATTGTGAAACATGTCAGATGGCACCTAGTGATCTGATGAACCCTGATACTTACTGAGAGAATAATGGCATGATAATCTGTAAGCTTGGACAAAGACAGCTTTCAGCTATTTAAGCAGAAAATGCATTGTGACAAACCGTGCCTTTCAATGAATCCTCCATCACTATAGGGCTATGGTGAAAAATGGCCATGAGATTATTATTTTTATTATTGATGGATGTGACTTTTTTGTCTGTGTACAAGTGTGCATCACCTTAAAGGATGTTGTAAGGTGACGTAAATACTTATGTAAATAAGTCTAAGCTAATTTCACCTTGTAATGTGTTTATGCATTTACAGCATGTAGGCAGTTCATTTCACATTACCTCATTATTGAGTTTCAAATTAAATCTGGTTTGGACTACAGAATGAATATCTATGCATCTCATGTATTTCTGGCAAAACATCTGTCTAATTTTTTATTATGATGGCTCATTTAATATATATTGTATATGCAAACAAAATGTACATTTACAGAAATTACTTATACGGTTTCTGGTTTAAGTGATAATGATATAAATGATTTAATAATAATGTAAATGCTTCATCCAAATACTGTTATAGATACATTAAGAATTAAAGGTCTGTTTTAACCTTGGTAAGCAATGCCCCCCTCTGGTACACAGACATATTTCTTCAAAGCCTGCGGGCGTAACAGTGCCAATCTTATGCCAACCAAACCTTGGAAGAGCCTTTATCTGCCCCTTAAATACATATACACCCACAAAGAAAATTACTAACACCGAACCAGATGCTACATATAAATATAACCAAATTAAACAACAATTCAGACTTGTGCATGATACAATAAAAAAGACAACAAATTTGACTTTGGATGTTTTAATTGTTAAAAATGACATGTATATGCCTTAGTTCAGTTAATATTAATTTCTCTTCACATTCTGTCCTAGTGGACCCTTATACTTTATAGTAGCTCATGCAGTAATGAGTTAACCATGTGGAGTGTTTGTCATGGTTCGAACAGTGTACTCTGCTAAAATATATATTAAAGCTTAAATACACAACTAAAAGCTAACATAAAAAAATTGTTTTACTGTATGTATAGATATTGCATAGAATAAAAGCCATGCTGTATACTATGCATACATAAAAAGCAATCAATCAGCCATGTGGACTCAGAGACGGATGTACCGTAAAAAATGAAGTCACTGGTTTGGGAGAATTTTTTTTTTAAAGAGATAAGTGCATAAGTATGAAGAACATTCAAGGTAACTATAGATATTTCAAGTGATTTCATACATCAATGTACAATACATGTACAAATTAAACATGGCAGGACAATTTGCAAAGCCCTTAATTGTTTAATAGATTCTAATGCCACCTTATCAAATGGTATACATACATAATATGATAATCTGTACAAAAAACTTTCATACCACAAATATGGTGGCATATTTGTGATAAGTTAAAGGCTTGCTTGAAATAGACGTCATTCTTAAATACGCAAACAAAAAAGCCTGTATCAAGCCGTAGAATATCTTGCATGCATTATATTTTTGTAGTTTTTGCATGGAAAAAGAAATGTAGAAATTAAAAGCAACACAATCATGCAAGAAAATGTTCACGCTTTAAATTCAGGTTCAATTCTGTTCATAGATCTTTTCCGCATCAGATTTACATGGATGCTCAATTTATTCCCGTCTTCCAACCTTTCCACTTTGTTTACGTATCCGCTGAACCGTTCATGAATAACGTTTATATGGTTATGATGTGCATGTCTTTATCTGTAGACAACATACAACAGTGACAAGCTGGTTAATATTGCTGCTCAAAATTAACAGAAAGAACTAGATGTTAAATTTGGTAAAACTTGCTTAAAGGATTAGTCTATTTTTTCTTAAAAAAATCCAGATAATTTACTCACCACCACCATGGTCATCCAAAATGTTGATGTCTTTCTTTGTTCAGTCGAGAAGAAATTATGCTCTCCGAGGAAAACATTCCAGGACCTTTCCCACTCCAATGGACTCCAATGGACCCCAACACCCAACAGTTTCAATGCAGCTCAAAATTGCAGCTCCAAAGGACTCCAAACGATCCCAAACGAGGCACAAGGGTCCCATCTAGCGAAACGCTTGTCATTTTTGGCAAGAAAAACCTCACATAATACATTATCACGTCAAGAGGTCACGTATCGAAACTACACCCCAGTGTTTACAAGTGTGGTGAAAGAGGACCGTTCCGACGTTGTTGTATGTGGAATGATACTAATTAATGTCTTTGTGTTTATTGTTTAAAATGGTCCGCAAATGTGCGTTTCATAAATGTAACACGTGACCTTTCCACGTCATTACGCAATTACGTGAGGTCGCGCTGGCACGTCACAGGACCGGAGGAAGGTGAGAAGTTGTGGTTTAAAAATGCATATTTTTTATTTTTCTTGCCAAAAATGACAATCGCTTCGCTAGATAAGCCCCTTGTGCCTCATTTGTGATCGTTTAGAGTCCTTTGAAACTGCAATTTTAAACTGCATTGAAACTGTTACGTGTTGGGGTCCATTAAAGTCCATTAAAATAAGAAAAATCCTGAAATGTTTTCCTCAAAAAACATAATTTCTTCTGGACTGAACAAAGAAAGACATCAACATTTTGGATGACATGGTGGTGAGTAAATTATCTGGATTTAGTTTTTTTAAGAAAATGGACTAATCCTTTAATGTCATATGTTAAACGTGTGGTTACTCTACTTAAAAATAAAAATGGGTCTAACCATCACTTGTTTGCAAAAACACTTAAATCTTGCACCAATATCTTTATATAATTTGGAAAAATCTTACATCTGTCTCAAATATTTATCTTATCTTGATCAAATCAATTTGTATTTCTCTGGCGCAAGTTTTTATCTTTGTGGTTATTGGTGGAGTTGGTTTTCCTTGAAGGATGAGAACATGACAAGAGTTAGCACAAAAGTAAATACAGCATACATACTGCTGGCGTCAGTTATCTGGCACAAACTCTTATTAAAATGTAAATCTGATACTTACATTGGTCCGGCTGGTTCGTCATCTTTGGCACAATGGAAAAGTAGAACAATTTTAGTTTTATGTCATTTCAACAATTTCAACTTGCATAATATTTCACATAAAAGCCATAAAGTGACCGTATCAAGTAGCCATAAACAACTCAGTGCCACAATATTGAAGTTATTATTGCACTGTATTACTAAGCTACTGCATATACTGTGCACAAAGACTTTTTTTAAATCAAAATGAAATGCTCTGGATTAAGTCATTATATAAGTTTCACTATACAAGCAGGAACATCATAATAAAAACATGCAACCTATGGAGCGTAGTATACCTCAATCCAATCCACCCAACAAGACAGCCTTCATTTAAAGACTTCACATGCATATACATATGTAAATACACATGCATCATATTTAAAACCCAATGAATATTTGACATTTGGGTTATGACTTTGCTACACAGTTACATACATTCATGTTTGGTAACACTTTACTTAAAGGAATATTCCATTCTATCAAAAGAAAAATCCAGATGGTTTGCTCACCACCATGTCATCCAGGATGTGGATTTCTTTCTTTGTTTAGTCGAGAAGAAATTATGTTTTTTGAGAAAAACATTGCAGGATTTTTCTCATTTTAATGGACTTTAATAGAGCCCAACATTTAATACTTAACTCAAGTTTTTTAACGGAGCCTCAAAGGACCACAAACAATCCCAAACGAGGCACAAGGGTCCCATCCAGCGAAACGATTGTCACTCTTGACAAGAAAAATAAAAAATATGCTCTTCCAAACCACAACCCCTCGTCTAGGTCCGGTCCAGCGCGACCTAACGTAAATGCGTAGTGACGTAGGGAGGTCACGTGTTACATATATAAAACGCACATTTGCGGACCATTTTAAACAATAAACTGACACAAAGACATGAATTAGTATCAGTTGACATACAACAAAGTCGGAACGGTCCTCTTTCTCAACACTTGTAAACACTGGGGCGGAGTTTCGCATTCGTCCTCTGTGACCTCTTGACGTCATTACGTACTGCGTGGGGTCACGCTGGTGCATCACGACCGGATCTAGACGAGAAGTTGTGATCCAAAAGTGGACATCCTTCATTTTTCTTGTCAAAAATGACAATCGTTTCGCTGGATGGGACCCTTGTGCCTCGTTTGGGATTGTTTGTGGTCCTTTGAAACTCCGCTGAAAAAAAACTGTAAAGTGTTGAGTTAAGTATTAAATGTTGGGCCCCACCAAAGTCCATCAAAATGAGAAAAATCCTGCAAGGTTCTCCTCAAAAAACACAACTTCTTCTCGACCGAACAAAGACAACAACATTTTGGATGGCATGGTGGTGAGCAAATTATCTGGATTCTTCCTTTAAGAAAATGGAATATTCCTTTAAAGAGGTGTTCATAAGACTGACATGACACCTTCATAATCATGACATGACACGTGCCATAAGGATGAAGGAGATTTTATGCACGTTTATAACAATCAAGTGTCATTTGCTCAACCATGTCACTTCCAATGCAAAGATGACATTGCTTGAGATGTCTTTGTTATGACAACTTGACATTACCAAGACAACATAACTGACCACTTTTTATCAGTCATACAAATTGAATTTGTAATTAAAATGTTGTTAAATGTTAATACTCTGTCATATAGTTTTATAACAGCATCATGAATATTTTTCTTGACCTCAACTACAGTGGTACAAATATATTTTGTCATTAAAATGTAATTAAGTGTTAATACTCTGTCAAATAATTTTATAACGGCGTCATGAATATTCTTCCATTCATCATGTTTTTTTTTTATTTCCTCCATGTGTTTAAGAAATAAAATCAATCATCCAATAATAATAATAATAATAATAATAATAATAACTATTATTATTAATAATAATAATTAAATAATTAAAATGATATTTTATTGCATTTAGAGACCGATTCACCTTAAATTAAATGAAAACAGTACAATAATGGTTTAAGCCATGCAGCGTTTGGTCCATATCACTGCAAAAACAGTTAATTACATTAAATTAATTAAATGTTTGGTTAGTTTTTTCTTATATGTCAGAAAATTTCAGAACCCTCTGTGTGAGGAGGAACAAGTTCTGTTAGTTGTCAGTTTTTTATGTATTGTGCACATACATAAAGTTAAGTATAATATTTTGACGTGTCTGTTGCATTTTGTTATTTAAAATTATTTGATAGTATTAAATATTAATTTCATAGAATTAAGACTTAATGACAGCCATACAGCCAAGTAGTTTCTTAAATGCTTATGACAGATTTATGACAAGTTAATATGTATGGGTTTATGTCAAGTTGTCACAACAAAGACACCCCAAACAATGTCATCTCTGCACTAAAAACTACATAATTGTACAAATGACACTCAATGACAGTTGTCATAAACGTTCATCTCCTTCATGTCATGTCTTATGAAGACCCCTTCAAGTAAAGTGTTACCTTATGTTTTTACCGCAAATTCAAGGAGGAAAAATAAAAAAGGTGAAATCTCATGCTCATGCCAACATTTATAAAGGTTTAACCGAACACAAGTGAAGAGGATGTACAGAACACTCAGAGGTCATTTGAAGGTTAAAACGTCAATGGGTGATGTTTCAGTAATGAAGACAAAATAAAAAGCCATTTCAGCTCAAACAAAACAAAACAATTAATGTAAACAGTCTACGAGAAGAAGAAATTATCTATACAGGCAATCTCTGTATAATCAATCAAGCTGCATGCAAATCATTCACTTACCACAGTATTACAGGTAGTGCCATACAGAGAGAAAGAAATGTGTTACGTTGTTAATACCTAAATCAAGAGGGGTTTCCTAGGATACGTTTAAATCTGTGATTTTACCGCTGAAATAAATTGTGCAGTGATTTAAGAAAAGAAAAAACCACAGGCACGGCACAGCAGAGCACAAAATATGCAGATTGTACTAAGAACGAATGACAGAGCAGAAACTAAATTTACACCTTACAGCAGTATTTGTACAAAGAAATGTCAGCATGCACACAAAATATACGATATTGAGTGTTTACGACGAAAACAAGCAGTTTCATAAATATGCTGGTGAAACTATTGCTGCCCATATCCGCTAGGTGGCGATGTTACACAGTGTCTGAAATAACCAAAGCCTTTTTGGACTGTGAAATGTGCAACACGCCGCCAGAGCAGCAGCTATGAATTTAAAGGGATAGTTCACCCAAAAATGAAAATTCGGTCATCATTTACTCACTTTCATGTTGTTACAAACCTGTATAAATTTTGTTCTGATGATCACAAATGAAGGCATCCTAAGGAACGCCCGCAACCAAACCGTTCGTGAACCTCATTCACTGTTACAGTATTCTTTTTTCCTACTATGGAAGTGAATGAGGTCCACGAACGGTCTGCCCACAAACACCTCTCAAAATACCTTCCTTTGCGTTCATCAGAAAAAATACATTTATACAGGTTTGTAACAACATGAGAGTGCGGTGCCACTTACATTCGGGTCCAGTCGGACTCGGGACTAATTTTCTCCAGTTTGTCTCGGGTCAGGTCTTTTAAAAAAAATATTTAGGCACCTCAGGTTCGTGTAAAAAGTGATTTGGGTCATTTCAGGTCGGGTACATTTCTTTGACCTCTATGAGAATGTGGTGACTGACCAATCAGGGTCAAGTAAAGCGTGTGATAAATTATATTTATTCAGGGCTAAACTGGACATGCCGATAGACAGATGAGGTCTGTTTTCCACTTCCAATTATAGGTGGCGTGCGACAACACCTTCACACACATCAATAATTCACTTGCCACTATCTATCCTACAGTACGGTGTCATATTTCCCCCTTGAATATCAGACCAGTGTCCAGATGACCTGACAATGCCCAACAGAAGAAGAATTAGTGTGTGTGTGTTTGGTCTGGATGTCCTCAGGGTGAATTATTGAGTAAGACAGCAGGTCAGGATCATGTAACAGAGTACAGTATATGCTTCCAATTAGGTCTTGTGACAGCAGAAAAAACGGCTTTCTGGAAAGCATCAGTGAAACTAACAGCTTTAAGAAAACAGGTGAATGGTTAAAGATAAAAATGATCTTCCTTTAAATAAATACACTGTTCAGTGTTGATCGAAGATGTACACTCACCTAAAGGATTATTAGGAACACCATACTTATACTGTGTTTGACCCCCTTTCGCTTTCAGAACTGCCTTAATTCTACATGGCATAGATTCAACAAGGTGCTGAAAGCATTCTTTAGAAATGTTGGCCCATATTGATAGGATAGCATCTTGCAGCTGATGAAGATTTGTGGGATGCGCATCCAGGGCACGAAGCTCCCGTTCCACCACATTCCAAAGATGCTCTATTGGGTTGAGATCTGGTGACTTTGGGGGCCATTTTAGTACAGTGAAGTCATTGTATGTTCAAGAAACCAATTTAAAATGATTCGAGCTTTGTGACATGGTGCATTATCCTGCTGGAAGTAGCCATCAGAGGATGAGTACATGGTGGTTATAAAGGGATGGACATGGTCAGAAACAATGCTCAGGACGGCCGTGGCATTTAAACAATGCCCAATTAGCACTAAGGGGCCTAAAGTGTGCCAAGAAAACATCCGCCACACCATTACACCACCACCAGCCTGCACAGTAGGCATGATGGATCCATGTTCTGATTCTGTTTACGCCAAATTCTGACTCTACCATCTGAATGTCTCAACAAAAATCGAGACTCATCAGGCCAGGCAACATTTTTCCAGTCTTCAACTTTCCAATTTTGGTGAGCTTGTGCAAATTGTAGCCTGCATTAAAAAGGCATTTTCGCTCACAGGACTGTCGCATACTGGATGCTTTTCCCTTTTCACACCATTCTTTGTAAACCCTAGAAATGGTTGTGCGTGAAAATCCCAGTAACTGAGCAGATTGTAAAATACTCGGACCGGCCCGTCTGGCACCAACAACCATGCCACGCTCAAAATTGCTTAAATCACCTTTCTTTCCCATTCTGACATTCAGTTTGGAGTTCAGGAGATTGTCTTGACCAGGACCACACCCCTAAATGCATTGAAGCAACTGCCATGTGATCGGTTGATTAGATAATTGCATTAATGAGAAATTGAACAGGTGTTCCTAATAATCCTTTAGGTGAGTGTATATAATGAGATAAATAAGTTTAAGGGCATTCATATGCCTTGGACAAGTATAGATGGATAAAAAAGCATCTCTCTGACAATCATCAATAGTCCACACTGTGTACAATACAGTACACAACGAACCCCACCTCCAACACTCACCATCGGGCACATCATCAGGCTTCTTGCGCTTCTCGTAGATGACGATGATGAGAACCAGGATGATAATCTCTAGAAGAACCCCGATGAGGGGCCACAGAGGGGCCAGGTAGCTTCTGACTCGCAGCACGGATATCATGGAGGTGGTGCCGACGGCGTTTGTCGCATTGCATTGATACTCTCCAGGGTCAGATGTGAGGTCCAGGTCGATGATGGAGAGCTCGGTGTAGCCGTCCTTGCTGCTGATGAAGAAGCGTCCGGAGGAGTTGTCAATTTCCTGGGTGATTGATGAAGGGAAAACAGTGATGGATAAGTAGAGGTGAAAGAGAGAGGGAAAAACAGATTTACGTACTGATGGCATGCAGCATCTTAATGATTATTATAGAATAAAAATAGAATTTAGCCTCATCATGCATTTCCAACCAGTATGATACAAAAGGATATCTTATCCCATACAGTTAAATCATGTGGGTTTTGAATTTTGCTTCAAAATGGCTGTGTGTTACCATGTTGTTGCTGCTATCGAGTTTACGCCAAGTCCACTGTGGATAAGGATAACCGACAGATTTGCAGTAGAGGACGGCTCTCTCCCCCTCATTCTTATTCTCGCTGCGCTTGTGCCCCGTGATGTCTGGTGCAGCTAAGAAAGGACAGGGAAAGGACATTAGGACCCTATAATATTACAACAGATTTCACTGCAAAACCTTATTAGGTACTTTGATCTTTCATCATCATTTCTTACTTTTTTACATTTCTTATACCTAGAAGTCAATTTACACTTAGTGATTTACTGTTTACTACAGTGCAATCTCCTTCATGTAAACTAAGTGAACCTGTAGCTAAGCGTGAATCACATAATTTACTCACCACCATGTCATCCAAAATGTTGATGTCTTTCTTTGTTCAATCAAGAAGAAATTATGTTTTTTGAGGAAAACATTCCAGGATTTTTCTCATTTGAATGGACTTTAATGGACCCCAACACTGAACAGTTTAAATGCAGTTTAAAATTACAGTTTCAAAGGACTCTAAATGATCTCAAACGAGGCATAAGGGTCTTATCTAGCGAAACGATTGTCATTTTTGGCAAGAAAAATAAAAAATATGCACTTTTAAACCACAACTTCTCGTCTTTGTGTGACGCGTCAGCGCAATCTCACGTAATACGTCATCACGTCAAGAGGTCACGGTTGACGTATCTTAACTATGCCCCAGTGTGTGGAGAAAGAGGACCGTTCCGACGTTGTTGTATGTGGAATGATACTAATTAATGCCTTTGTGTCAGTTTATTGTTTAAAATGGTCTGCAAACATGCGTTTCATATATGTAACACGTGACCTTTCTGTGTCACTACGCAATTACGTGAGGTCGCGCTGGCGCGTCACAGGACTGGAGGAAGACGAGAAGTTGTGGTATAAAAGTGCATATTTTTTATTTTTCTTTCCAAAAATGACAATCGTTTCGCTAGATAAGACCCTTATGTCTCGTTTGGGATCGTTTAGAGTCCTTTAAAACTGCAATTTTAAACTGCATTAAAACTGTTTAGTGTTGGGGTCTATTAAAGTCCATTAAAATGAAAAAAAAAAATCCTGGAATGTTTTCCTAAAAAAACATAATTTCTTCTCGACTGAACAAAGAAAGCAACATTTTGGATTACATGGTGAGTAAATTATCTGGATTTTTTTTAACAAAATGGACTAATCCTTTAAGTGCACAATGAGATGATTCAGTCTCAAATGTTTAGTCACTTAAACTGACAGATATATATCAAATTAATTCATTTCCAAATCTAGAAACAGGATAGTATCTCTATGCTCAGTAAATTTTTAAAAAATGTTGGAGGTTAATTCATTCTAACCGAGTTAAGAGAGATTTACACCTCCACCCCCTCAGACAGACAGGCCGGCAACCATCTGGTGCCTGTGAGCTAACAGCAGGATAACTAGAAAGAGTTGAGCAGAATAGGCTAAAACATCATGAGACTTTATCAGCTCACATACAGACCAAAGGACCTGATAGCTTTACAACCAATTATTATATAGATGAAGAAAAGAAGATCAGGGCTGCCAATGTAGCTGATATATTCCCATTGATTTGAGACTTAAAATCTAAATGAAAATATATAATCATATTCCTTTGTATAAACAATTTCTTATTTTCATTGTACTGAGATAAATGAAGCATCATGTTTTGCATTAAAAACATGTCTATTATAACCCATCATACTTAATGTGCTAAATGATCGACCGATTCAAATGTTATGTTTAAAGATGTAATTTCTGTGTTACAAAAGTAAGACGTCCTAACAAGTTTTCTGAACACTCCTTCGTCTGCTGCTGGTCAACAAACAGATAATCTTGCGCCAAACTTGAGTCAGCGTTGCCATGTTGGTTTGGTCATTGTTTGATGCTTAAACAGAGCAATGTTTTGAAAGCAGTGTTTGTTTACACAATTTGGACAAATCAACATACATATGGCTCACATTTACAGTAGTTGTCTGTCTATATTAGGATGGATTAAAGAGTATTTTTTTTAATTAAAAAAACACGCCTCCAAGTTCTACACAATGTGAGCGATGTTGTGGTAGGCTTACCTTTGATCTCAATGGTGGCATTTGCTGGGGGGACGTCTTCAAATAAGTACACACACGTATATTCGCCTGCATCATCTGCCCTTGGTTTTTGGAGTTTGTGTACAAGAAAACGTACTATACTTTAAATTTAAAGCATGTTGTATTATCATGTTTTTGTACTATGTCTATACCATTGTTTTTAAAGAGCACCTATTTCATTGCTAAAAACAACGTTATTTTGTGTATTTGGTATAATACAATTTGTTTGCGTGGTTTATTGTTAAAAAACACATTATAGCTCCAGATTTCACTCTCTTCCTGAAGTGCACTGATTTGAAAAGCTCTGTTTCCATGATTGGCCAGCTAATCTGCACGTTGTGATTGGCCTAAATACTAGGGGTGGGACAAAAAATCGATTATTCGCTCACAATGCAATGCTAACAGGAGTTAACCTACAGGCTGTGAGTCCAAAGCGGGAGGAATTATGATAATGTCGGTCTTGTCTACATCACCAATCCCAGGAAGTAAACCGTTTCTTACAATTCGAGTGTTTGTTGAAGCCCTAGAAAAGCAATTTACGTTGGAAACGATAACTCGCGTCATCGTTAACTTTGGGATTTGTACCTTTTGCATATGGTTAACATGTACTAATACACATCTACACACCAAAGAAAATGTAAAACTGTGAATCGGACAATAGGTGCTCTTTAAGACATAATATGTTATTACCATCTGTACCACCACCATACATATTTTTCTAAGGGTAGAAACCTTGTTGCCCATCATTGCCATTGTTGCTCATTATTATTAAAAATGTAAACAAATTTGAAAAATCTGGCACTGTAATGGTACCCTTTAAAATATGGGCCTTTGAGATACAAGTATGTACCTTTGAGGTACCTGTTAGGTACAAAGGTGTACTTTTTGAAAAGGTACCACCCCAGTGACAGCTTTTTTACCCGTTTTCTGAGAGTTTAGTAACAGAGGGGGGTTGCTGAATTGTACAATATGTGGAACCAATCATATTAGAGTAAAGACTATGTCATTTATCTTTCCTAAATTAACTGTTTAAAGTCCTCTCGGCTGTGATTTTAAGCATATTCAAAGGCATTAACTTGAGTCTGTAAGGTCAGGTAGAGCTCATGATCTTATTTCCCAAGTGCTTGTTTTCCCAGCATGCAAGACATTGTCTGACTCTCAGCTGTGCGTCATCTGTAGACACCCCGGGGAGTATAAACGTATAGTGTTCAGGTGTGTGTCGGCTGTATATGCCTTGGTTGGGTATTCGTTGCCCCGGATATGTAACTAAAGTGAGCCAGGTTGAGAGAGAGAGAGAGGGAGAGAGAGAGAGAGAAACACTCAGCTCGTCAATGTCACTTCTCACTTGGCCGTCCAATCACAGTGGAGGGAGGGGCGGGACAAATATCACAACAACCAACTGGCACATCATTCAACGACTGATAAACAAAGCAAAAGTATCATAGCAATCAAAGTGCTCAGCTAAAAAAAGCTGACAAGCGCCTACAATCTGCATCTGGCTGGCGTTTTCAGTCATTTAAATGTTTTGGTGTACACGCCCCCTAAAACCTTATCTAGGTATATTATGGTCTAATAGTGTCACAGAATCACATTATGCAAAAATATTTATAAAATACATTTTACTTCTTTAATTACTCAGGTTTTGATATTACGATTCTTTAAAAAATAGTATTTATTAACCAAACAAGTTTTTGAGTTTCATCACTCATATCTTAAAGCTTTATTTGATGTTTCCTTATCTGCTTAGCATAAAATAACCTTAAAGGGGACATATCATGAAAATCTGACTTTTCCATGTTTAAGTGGTATAATTGGGTCTTCCGTGCTTCTATCAACCTAGAAAATGTGATAAAGATCAACACAGTAACTTTTGGTAAACCATTCTCTGCAAGCATGTGGAAAAAATCGATCATTGAAATTTAGCTCCCCTTGTGATGTCAGAAGGGGATAATACCGCCCCTTAATCTGCACTATCCAACCACGGCACTGCAATTTAGTGCAGATATCAGCTCATTTGCATTTAAAAGGACACAACCAAAACGGCACATTTTGCTCACACATACAGAGTGGCAATTTGAACATGCATTAATAAATTATCTATATGGTATTTTGAGCTGAAACTTCACATATGTACTCTGAGGACACCAAATATTTATTTGCCATCTTATTTGCCGTCTTGTAAAATGTCCCCTTTAAGACAACGGTGTGGTACAGTATGAGTAACAATTACACCGCTCTACACAGTATTTTCGGTAACACAGCAGCACATACTTGTACTCGATGTTCTTGCCAGTGTCTCTTGTGTCAGGGATCTCCTCCCCGTTCTTCATCCAGAAACTCTCACGGTAGACTTTTTGTGAAGAGGTGAGATTGCACTGAAGCGTGATTGGTTGGCTGTGGTAACCACTGGGTAGGAGCATGTGATCTGATGATTCGATTGATGGTTCTGTAAATACAGATGCTTTGGTCAAGACCAGAGATATACTACATCACGTTGATTGATGAGGATTGGAAATATAACTTTATATATGAGCCTGAAAGTAAGTAAGTACATTTTGTGGCATTAGTCATCCTGTGCAGCACTCTGTGGTCATGCATATTTATTTATTTATACAATCAAACCATTTCCATGCAATGTTAAGATCATTATGCTAAGGCATTGTGTAGTTTCATACTAAAAGCAGAAGATTAATCACATTTTGTGTGCTATTTCTCCATTCATTTACAATCTAATATCCTCATCAACATCTTTACAAGTCCACTGCTCTACAGCAGATCTATACATTGACCAGTGCAATATATAACAAATACTAGTCAACAACACAAAGCAAAAAACAATGGTATTTCTCAAGAAGAAGAACAAGGACATTTTACATTAACAAAGGCATTTCTGTCTAGAAAAATAGGTCACTGCTTGTATGCAGCATATCTAAAGGCTACAAGAGTGGGTTTGATCTAAAAGGGCAATGATCAGATAGTTTACAAGTGTAGGCTTCTAGAAGTCTATGACAAAGAGGAGCAAGAAAGAGATGATTCACTACCACACTAGCTACTGCTTTATAGTGTACTAAATGGGAAAAGGGGCATATGGTTTGTTTCTGCTTCCTCCACTACATGGGAGATGGCACAGTTAACTCACTCTGCAACACGGTAACTGTTGCCTGGGCTCGTATCCAGGAAGTGGATGGATTTTGGCGTAAATCGTTACGCCGTGGGTCGTTACTGGCTCTGCACTCATAAATCCCAGAATCCTCAATGGCGACACGCGTGATGGCTAACACGCTAACCCCGTTGACGCCGTACGCCGTGTTGATGGACACGCGTTGCTTGCGTGCACCATCCCACAGCTGAACGAAGTTGTCGACCTGGTTAACTTCTGCATACCACCACTGGATTTCCGGGGTGGGCTTCCCCACAACATCACAGTACAGTTCAAAGGTATCACCTGTCAATTTAGTCTCAGAGAGGGGGGACTTTACAAACCCCGCTGAGGGGAGGCAGAGATATGGGGCAGCGTTGGGAAAAAGGGAAAATATGAGGAAATAAAAGGGCGGTCAAAGGGTGGAAACAGAAAACAAAGATTATAACAAAAGTAACAAAATTAATGAATGAACAATAAAGGTAGAAAATGATTGAAATCAGGACCGTGATCAAAATGCAGGTTCGGGCACAACTAACCAAATTGATCTCACAAAGTACCGTAGGATAGTCAAGGAGTTTTTCACTAATTTTTCCGTGGTATTCTCACGGATCTCCGCATTTTTGTCTTTTCCGTGGAATTCTCACAGATTGGTTACTCAACTGCCTTTTCCTATTTTTAAACCATTGTCACTTCGATTTAGGGTTAGATTTGGTGGGTTTGGGTAAGGATGTCATTTTATGTCAATCTAACCCTAAACCGAAGCTACAATGGTAAGAAAATAGGACAAAACATTTGAGTAACCAATACGTGAGAATGCCACGGAAAAATTGGCAAAAAATTCCGTGACTATCCCACAGAAATCTGTGAGATCCGGTTGCAACTAACATAAAAGTTCTGTCACATTTCATGAAGTTTATTGAGTTGGCTCCCGTGATTTTCAGTTGGAGAGCTTCAGAAAAGGTCACGTGATTTCCAGTAAGAGAACATAGGGACCATCGATGCTCACTGGTTTTTGCGTTGCATTGTGGGAATTTTTAGGGAACTAATGTTCCAGTGCACTAAAAGGATTTTGCGATTGGGACTGAAGGGGGATACATTTCCCATGCATTAAAAATTTGCTATATTGTATATCTCACATTTTAGCGAATTTGGATGAAAAATTAGCTACACACCAAGCCGGTGGTCAGTGCTTGGGCAGGCCACCGTCGCCTTTCTTTTGGCTGATTCACCAGGTCGAATCAGCGGTGGTGCTCGTTTGGGAATCAGATTCTGATTGGCAGTTCGGCATAGCCAAGCAGTGCACAAGAAGAAAAACGGAAGTGACAGTGCCATTCTTCCCGGACGCGTCCTGTCCAGGATTTCGGGTGCGTCTTCCGGAAGTCGTATTTGTCGACCGCATGCGTCATAGAGGATTATTATTATTATTACAGAAAAGCAACCATTACATTTTAAGGTAAGAATGAAACTACGATTGTATGTAGTACTTATGTTTTTAACTGAATGCCGTATGCGCTCAACAAATACGACTTCCATGGAAAGTTATCTCTCGCAGGAGCACAATCTATGTGCTACTTGGCCGCCGTCTGTTTGGTGTGCCTTAGTGCTGCACAATTAATCGCATCACAATCGCAATCGCGATGTCAGCCTGTGTGATTATATGACAGCAAAATGTTGCAATTATATTAAATAAATAAATATTTTAAAGCAAACTTTCTGATAAGAGTTTGATGATTTTCCTTGCTGTTTAAAAAAGAAAGAAAAACTAACAAAAAAGGCAGTGCACGTGTGGCATGCACATGTGTGGTGTGCGTCGTCACTTATACCAGAGCGAAGATAGATGCAGAGGAGGTTGACAGTGATCTGGTAGCTGAAAAAAACTCTGTGTCTGTTGTATGGCGGTATTTTGGATTTAGGATTACTGACACTGAGCAGTTGCTACGTCACGTGGCAATACAAAAACATTTCTAGTTTTACAAATACACATTTTAGCTAAACTGTGTGTGGATTTTCCTTAAAACCCATCAAGTTGACTGATACCATTTAGTATAATCGCACATCGCAATATTAGCATCAATAACCGCAATGGGAAAAATTACCCAAATTGTGCAGCCCTAGTGTGCCTGCTTCAACTTTGAACCCAGACGCAGCCAGCACTGACCTCACAGTCTGCGCTACTTTGTTAGCATCGGTTTGGTGTGTCCCCATCTTTATTCTGCAACTTTCAATAATATAGTGTGATCAAAGGTCCCCCTTAAGTCACAATTAGGTCACATTCCCAGGGGTTCTCCATGGGGTGTCATTGTATTGTTTGTGTACCAGGTATAATAGACTGCTCACACAGACAGTAGCTTGGGTTAAGATCTAGAAGGCTATGGTACAAGAGAATCTTCAATAAACTATTTTCCCCCAAACTTTGGTACTTTCTTATAGCATTCTAATACATTGGCCGGTCACCCAGAGACTGATCAGCCAAATTCAAGAAAATCGAACAATGCAGCCGGGTGATTCTCGCGAAATTAGACTTATGAGGTGTCATGAAACATTTTGATAAAAAAAGTAATTGTAAAGTAAGAGTATCAAAATAAGAAGCATGCAGTTACAAACATCTCTTCACGTACTTTGCACATGATTTCAAATTACAGCATACAAACCAATTTTGTTGTTTTTTCCACATTTAAGGGAAACTTTTCATTACCGCAACGTGTCCATGACTGAATTTGGGTCTCTGTGACATGGAAATATTTATCATTCAAAAATCTAAAAAATAAAAAGCTTCAGTGCATGTTATACTATAAACATTTACAGTAAAGAAACATGTGGTATTTGGTCATTATTGGTAAATGTAGAGACAATAATAAGGAATATAAATGTGTCCAAGTAAATTTTTATCATCCTCCGCAACAATTTTCAATCATTGTTTAAGCCCTCAAGGAACTAACATTTTCCAAAAAAAAAAAATTAATTGGAAGGGACATTATTACAACTTTTTAGTTCTCATTACCGAAACATGAGTTTGTAAAAGCATATATTTAATGTAATATCATGTTGCGGTAATGATAATTTTTGATAATGATAATCTAAAAAATGTAAATAATTCTATAGGAAATATTTTTAAATCCTCTAAAAATAATGATTTAAGTAAGTTCAGACCTTAATCTTATATGTGCAAAAAAAATGGCTTCAAGGGCTTTTCTTATAAAATCTGATGCTGGACACCTTCTCATTTCGTGAGAATCACCCAGCCTGATTTGACACAGATTTTAAGGGATGACAGATTTGTATGAATTTCTTTAATGTAAACATTAAATAAAAAGCTCCCCTAAGCCCAGCCTCATTTGGGCAAAAGCAGATCATTCCAAAATGTACATGAGATTGCACGAATACATATGAATTAGCCTAGTAAAATACACATTTCCTTGGTGAATTTCTTTTAAAACTTTTTATGGATAGACCACAGTATGGCTTAGTTTTGCTGCATTGATTCCTTGGGAAGACCATCAGGCTTAGGGAAGAACAAAAAGGACACAGAAGGTTAATTTATTTATATATAGCATATATGTAAGATGTGTGCATGCAAAATAACTTTCTTAGCTTTTTTAGCTGTCAGACAGACTAAGTGGTTAGGATAACCTACAGGATGTTTCAAATGACATTAAGACCATTCTTACATATAGAGCTGGTAAAGTGTAGTAAGTTATTGAGAGCACAGATTGTGGATAATGCTGAACTTCAGAAAGACACAGTGTGGACGGCCTTCAACAGTGCCGTTATGTGTATGGCCCTCTGAATCTAAGTACTTCATGTCAATCTGACTATTTTACTGTATGTGTGGGTGTGCTGATAGACTGTTTCCATAGAAGCATATTACAGCCGTTAAGCAGGTAGACCATTTAAACTAGGGATGGTTGCAAACAACATCTCATGCATGCCTGTTAGAGACATAAGTGTAAACAATTTATAAGATCAATACACATCTGTTGTGTGTAGGCTATTTCAGTTTTACAGTAGGACTATTAACAAAAATGGACGAGAGACAATAGTGATCATTCAGTAGTGCTGTTCAATGTTAAGCATGAAACTACTAAATCTTAGTGAAATTTAATGCAAAAGTAATTTGTAATGTGTCAAAATCTATGTTCAAGTATAAACTATTATATTAAAACAACAGCCATTAACTGATGCTCATGGTTTAGATTGTTTATTTATCTATTAATCTATTAATAACTGTTTCATTCAATCTATGCCAAAAATTAGGTCATTGTTGAAACAACCCAACATCATAGTATTTTTTTTTGGCAAAAAGGAATAAAAGGTATAAAACCGTGTGACCTTTAACTGCAGTGTATAGTTGCATCTAAGTTTAGACAGGTACATGTTACAGTATACCGCATGTAGCCAGTGTTTGCATGCAAATGCATCCAAATGAATAGCATTCCACTAAGGATGAAAGCAAAAACATTATTACCTTGAAGGCAGCCATGCAGCACTATGTGCACTTATGCCTAAACAGACAAGACGGCTGTGCCAGAATGATGTATTTGATTACATGTGTGTGTGCTCGTGCATTTGTGTATGAGAGATAAAACGAGCAAGATGAAAGGAGGTGTCCGTCCCGATCCCATGAGCTCGCAAGAAACACCACGAGGCAATCATCCGCAGTTTATTTGCACAAATAAGTTCAACCAAAAGGTCACCTCATATAATACGTTTTTCAAAACCATAAATACATTTGCACATCAACAGCCTGCATAAAAAAAAAAAAAAACATCAACAGCCTGCATTTTAGAGGTAATCAGTGGGATCGAACTCATGAGATTTGTGTTGCAAACCCAATTATCTACCAAATAAGCTACGGCAACACTGATCATTCATCAGATTTACGTCAAAACGGTTAAACGGCAGTAATTCGTGATATTTTATGGGCTAACGTGTTTTCCCATAGCTTTATTGCATTCCTTAATGCCTCGAGACAGATGCTCGGCTTAAGTCGGACGAGCTCGCGCGTTTGGTTTTAGCTCATTAATTGAGAGCGTCCATGACGTCACAATGCACCGTGGTGCTCCTCCGTTAAGACTTTAGCCGGCCCGCGCGCACGGGGAAGATAGAACGCCACGCTCCCGCTGCTGCATCGGTTCTATAAATAGAAACATGCAGCAGAATGGATGCTGCTATTTACGGCGCTGCAGAGCATTGGTGCCTATACATTAAACGCGTACGTTGGCGAAAACAATTCGTGAAACAGTACGAAATCAACGAAGACAATATTTGAACATGAAAGACAAATGGGAACATACGCTTGCTTTTCAAACCCAAGCTGTTTCATGAGTCACACGAGCATTCGCATTCCACTGTCGTGTGCACATCAAACATACACGAGATATCCAAAAACAGAAAGATTCATCATTGATCCAGTTGGTTCGTGTTGGTTCAAACAGGTTTGAGTTTAACCTACAAGCAACTAATGACACATCTTGCATCGTCTTGTGCACACGGAAAACGACTCACTTAAAACGAAATCTTTAAAACGGAAACGGCAACAAATAGACGCTCCTTTTGAAAAAAGGCAGCAAATATTAAGATGTAACCGATTTGTGAGCAAACTGAAGCAGACTGGAATAGGAAGATGGTTTTAAAAATAACATATGATGTGAATATGCCTTTAAAATTTGGACTGCAATTGAATAGTCTATAGTTAACGGTGAGATAACGGCTTTTGCTTGCTGGGTTGTTATCCAAATCGAACGCGCCTTGCTATTTATTTAACTGTTCAAGAACACATTTTGACTAATGTTTAATGCACATTACTGACACAAAGTCCTGTAGGCTACCGTTTATCCTGTCCACTGACTCGAGGCAAATCACCTGCCGCAACCAAGAAATACATACAACTATAAGACATCCGTCCTGTCCTGCAGAAAGAAATTGCGCCCCATTCCTTCAGTGCGGCACATTTTTGCAAAAGCCTTACCGCTCTGAGCGTATCCCGAACGCAGCATCAAGACTCCCAATAATATCATCAGCGGATTCCCCGTGCGAGACATTTTCTAGGACGTCTGGCTACCTGGAATATGTGCGGAGGGATGCGGAGGTTGTCAAGGAGGACAAGTGGAGAGGAGGCTGCTACAATGACGAGCCGACCCTGGATGGAGCTCGAATCGGGTCAGGCAAGAACCCGTCGCCTAGCAATAGCGGGTAAGTGGATGCCGCCGCTGCCCTTACATCCGGTTTTAAAGAGGCTAGTCGAGAAGACGAGAGGTGTTTTCGACTTCCCACGGCGCCGCGCAGAACGATCGGCTTGTGATATCAGAGTACCGCGAGAGCACAGCTTTCGAATCGCTCTCGCGGAAATGTGATGTCATACGCCGATCTGTCTGCGCAACGGGAAGTTGAGCACGCCTGATGGCGCTGTCCTCTTAAATTCCCACGATAGCAGACCTGTCCTGCAAACATCCCATATATGGAGAATCCTCAGGTGTGGTGATGATGAAATGAATCATGTTATAACTATTTTATATGGGGCGTGTGGAGAAAATTGACTTTATTTTTATTAACATTAGTTTAAAACGGACTCAATGCGTTTGCTGCACCCTGGTATATGTTGGAAAATTGTAAATAATCACATGTGTCGTTTCTATAAAATAAGCATATTTTATGATCAAATAACCATAATAAAAATGTTTGTAATGGTTCTATGTAAATATTTGTTAATAAATGCTCTTGCCTTTAAGACAATGTTGTCTTTCGAAACAAGCAAGTTCATTTTAACAAAAGTTATAAAAAAAAAATTGTTGATTCACTTTTGTACCATGTCATTTACAGTAGTTCCGAGTGTAAAATTAGGCTAATAATAATAATAGACTAAAATCATGTCCCTTTCTCGATCCGAAGCCTGGCTGCAGCCTCTATAGAGGTTACATATATGCAGGCTGCATACGTCATCAAGCCTGGTTTATTTAAGTTAACTGAGCATTACATTCGCACGTCATCAGCATATTACCAACAATTTACGATTAACTAATTGTTAATATTCGGATTGAGAAACGTTTTCCACCCCAAATGACGACTGTCTACTGCCATCTACTGACCAGTGAACGTATCACAGTAGATTACTGCAATAAGAAACATCACAGGCCTTTTCATCTTAAGATATTTTATACATTTAATAACTAGATGTACTTTATTTTACAAAGAAAATAAACAAAGAGCAATGAAGGAACCAAAACACAAATTCTGGCATTTTGATAAAGATTATATGGTGATGCCTGTGGTTTTGAAACGGTTTGTTCATTCCCTGTGCTAATTAAAGTGGAAATGTGTCATTTGCATATCATTTGCACTCTCATACTCACACATGTCCTCCAGACAAGGTTGAGCTCCAGAAGCGGGATCACAACATTTTTGGAATGACTCAGCCCAGCTGACAAAACAAAGATGGTCTGCAATGCATCACTGTATTCCTCAAGAAAAGCCATAACTTACAAACTTCATTTAAATATTGTTTTACACATAAAATATGAGTGATGCGTAATATATATTTTTTGCTTTGCAGGATATCTGTTTGAAAATTGGATGCTTAACATTAAAAAAAACATTAAATGATGATGTCATTGAATCATTACTGAATCGTAATTGTGTGACTGAATCAATATGGTTCTTGTATCTTACTTGATAGAGCATAGTGTTAGCAGCACAAAGGCCAAGGGTTCGATCATACTGAATGTGTAGTTTGAATGCAAGTTGCTTTGGATAAAAGTGTTTACCAAATGGTGCAAAGGCAGAACATCTACGTCAATATCCATCTCTCTGCAAATCATAAAAAACATTTATTCATTTATAATAAACAATAATTTCAGGAAAGTTATTGGTAGAGCATGGCACTAGCAATGTTTGATTGAAGACAATGTACGACTGTACACAATCCCTTGTAAACATTTTAAAATATTACGGTTTGATTTTAAACATTTTCTCATCAACAAAGAAAAACAGCAATATTGCCTATAAAATATATTTCTGAGATTGGGCAAAATGTTGCATTAATCAGATTTATTTTTCTTTCTAAATACAGTTTTAAAACACAGATATCTTATGCAAATATAAATCAGGAAACAAAACATTACAGATATTATCAGGAGAATAAAAATAACATCTATGGAGTGATAAGCAATCCAGGACATTCTGAAAGATTGTGTTCGTAAATGAGGCGCTCCACCGTTCCTCATGACAAACTCAATCCAGAAGACGGCACGATCAAGAGGTTTCATTGGCTGATCATGGTGAAGTCTGGACAGTCTCTGCATGTTCTCTTTATATGATGAGTTATATAGCACTTCTTCCAACGCATGCAGAAAAACAGTCCTGTCCAACTCGGCAATATCCACAAGTTTAGCCGTGCCTCTAACCTTCATTCTGAACAGATTGTCAGGCTGATCAAATACTAAAGGCAGACCCAAAATAGGCACCCCATGGTAGATGGCCTCTTGAATTCCATTGGTACCTCCATGTGTTATAAAAACCTTTGTGTGGGGATGTCCGAGTAGATCGTTCTGTGGTAGCCACTCCACAAGTAATGTATTATTACCAATATTGACCGGCCGAGGTCCAATGTGTCTCCAAATGATTTTCTGAGGCAATTTTGCAAAAGCTGCAGCAATTTCCTCAGTGATGTCCTGTGGGAGATATCTAAATAAAGTCCCTAGAGACATTACAATGAGGCCGTGCTCTCTTGAGTTTCTCACAAATTCTTCAAGGTCAGCTGGAAGTGGCTTTGCAGGTTTGCACTGGAAGCCGGCCATATAGATGACATTCGGCATCGTGGGTCGTGGAAACTCAAAGATAAAATCATTTCTCATTAGCCAGATATCTGCATTTTGAAGGATGGAAGTGTAATGAATTTCTTCACCGAAGTACTTGTTACAGAAGGAGTGGTAGTGTGGGATGACCAACCTGGATTTAAAAGTTTGTTGAATAATGTATGTCATTACATTCCGCACTCTTTGACTGAAAGTCATTTTATCCGTAAGCTCCACTCCTGGTACAGGCACATAAGACAGAGGTGAAGGAGCTATATCAAAGTGTGCTTCACCATGCATGGTCCAACGTGCATTTAATACAAGTGGCAAGCCGAGGCGGTGGGCCAGGAACACTCCACTTCCAAAAGATGGATCCGTCAGAACAAGGTCATACTTTGCATCTTGGATTGAATCCATTAAAGTTTGATTTTCAAATATGTTTCCCATCATAGCAAGCAGACTCAGATGAATCTTTTCAAAAACCTTTCCAGCCTTTATAGTAAGCATGAGATGAGTCCAGAAATACAGTTTCTGTCGTTTGAAAACCAGTATCTCTTTTGTAAATGTGTCGAGTAACTCTAAAATAGTATTGTCGTCATAAACAGTTATTGAAGTGTAAAACGGAGACTCCTCCTTGATATACCAGCTATTCGATGATCTCAAGACAGTCACATTGTGGCCCCTTGCGTGTAATTCTTCGATAAGGAAGTTCATGTTCACCCAGTGACTTCCATCTACTGGAAATACCAACACTTTACCTCCATACACTAGAGGTAATATGCTCAAGCATGCTAAGAAAGTGACAGGGGTGTAATGCATCTTCTCTTTTTAACCTTTGATTAAAGAGAACAATCAGGTGAACATAATGCATTATAATTCAGCTATGCAAAAAACTCAATTTTGTTTAGGGAAAATAAAGCCAATGAACTTTACTTACCTCACAAACCGGAGTTTAAAAGCTGCGCATAAAAATCCAACTTTGGTACTGACTGAGTTCAACAACTAAAATGGAGGCAAAACAAGTGCAGTCCTGCTAATATGTGAATTTAAATGGGAGTGACACCGGTTATGTAAGAGGTAATCTTTGAACAAAAAGAGAATGTTCAGCTTGTTCAAATGTTTTGATAAACAGTATGCTTCCCGTCACATCCTGACAAAGACGCCCCACACACAGAGAAACACAGAGGGATGCCCTGGTTGCTCAACGCAACAAGGACATTTAAAGATATATCTTTACATCAAAACAAGTTTCCTTCCAAACTCACGGCAGGAGGGCCGAGAGTCCACAACAGCCCTTATAAGAACCAGAACGTCCCATTGAACTCAGTGTACTCCTCACCGAGTCACATTTAGTTTTCAAACACAACATCTTCATGCAGATTGTAAATCTGCAGCCAAAAGTCTGACTCTCTCTTCTCCTCCTTTTCTTCCTTGCACTATTAGTACAGGACATTCTAAGCCTTACCAAATGTAAAAAGTCATAGCACACGCAAATAACAATGTAAAGTGTTCATGTTTCCTATCATTGCAAAGGTTTCAGTGCGACTGGTACAAGGGTCTTATTCATACAATAATAAAAACAAAGAATAAAAAAGGTTTAACAGAGATAAAAAAAACATGACTTAATGCAAGGGATGTGTACCCTACTTCAGATGTATACAGGCAAGGTGCCCCCCAAAGGTTTATAACATCCAACTACTCCAAATCCTAATTGTTAAAGAGTATTTACATAATGTTTATTTGATCTGGGTTTATTTGATAAGGAAAGTTGGCAAATGTATCTGGGAATCTGTAAACAGATCTTGTCATTATCTCTGGTCATTATCTCTACTATAATTAAGTTGTTATGTAGTCACATGATTTACTATATCAAGTTGGATGACGCCAACTTGGACCTCTGATTATGGTTTAAGTTTTGTATTAAGTTGTCATTTTTGGGGATTTTAGCTTATTCACAGCATCCCCCAGAGTTAGATAAGTCCATACCTTTCTCATCGTGCGTGCAGTAACTCTGTCTGACGCAGCTCATGCTAGCTTAGCTTAGCACAAAGTCCGGAAGCGAATGGCCCCAGCCAGCAAACCGCCCCCAGTCAGCGACAAAATAACACCAACATTTTCCTATTTATGTGTTGTGATTTGTATAGTCACACCATGTTCAAATAACAAGGTCATATGAGACACAGCCATCTTTTAACCGTATACATACTGGGATCTATATTCTCAGAAGGCGAAGCACTGCTACTTGGGCAGAGTGATTTGCTCGCAGCACCCGAGAAGCCCCCTGGTGAGGAGCAGAGAGTTCGGTCAGAGTTGTCAAATCACTCCGCCCAAGTAGCAGTGCTCTGTCCTCTGAGAATATAGATCCCAGTATGTATACTGTTTAAAGATTGCTGTGTCTCATATGACCTTGTTATTTGTACACGGTGTGACTATACAAATCACAACACATAAATAGGAAAATGTTCGCTTTATTTTGTCACTTATTTGGAGCAGTTTGCTACACTCTAAAAAAACAAACGGTTCTATATAGCACCAAAACTGTTGCTTTCAATCGTAACGATAGAAGAACCATTTAGTGCCATATAGCACCGGTGAAGCACCAGTGAAGCACCAGTGAAGAACCAGTGAAGCACCAGTGAAGCACCAGTGTAGAACCATAAAGGGGCCATATAGCACCACATATGGTTCTACATAGCACTATATGGTTCTACACAGGTGCTTCACTGGTGCTTCACTGGTTCTTCACTGGTGCTATATGGCACTAAAAATGGTTCTTCTATCGTTACGATCCAAAGCAACAGTTTTGGTGCTATATAGAACCTTTTTTTTTTTAGAGTGTAGCTGGAGCCATTCACTTCCAGTCTTTATGTTACGCTAGGCTAGCGGGGGCTGCATCAGACAGATTTACAGCATGCATGGAGATGAAAAAGGTATGTATGGACTTATCTTACTCTGGGGGATACAGTGAATAAGCTAAATTCCCAAAATGTATGACTTTCGTAATCGAATGAATGAGTTCAATATAAACATGAGTTAAATAGAATGATCAAACATATATCCAAATTCCACAATTATATCTAAATTTAACAATTACCAACAAATTCATAAAAAGTTTTATTAATGGAGTCAGATAAAAAAAGATGTATATTTATTTATAAGAAAATGTATTTAAACTAATCCTGTTATTTTGTGCAGAGGAAAGACAGTAACGCGCAAGAATCCTTCTGCCGCACCATTGGCTACTGTCATTGGACATCTTTGTCTGGAAAAAGACAGCTCCAAATTTTTGTTTAATTTGTTTGCACAGTCGATCATACAACTGCTTTTCCCATTTTAGACCCATTTTTCGCGCTATGCTAATGCTGTCGCTCAGACTTTTTGGGGTGGTTTCCCGGACAGGGATTAGCTTAAGACAGAACTAGGCCTTAGTTTAATTATGAAATATAACTAGTTTTACCAAACGTACCTTACTAAAAACATTACTTGTGTGCATTTTGAGGCAAAACAAAGGGCATTGATGTATTTTAAGATATGTCAGTGCAAGTCGTTTTCAGTTTGGACAGCTCTTACATTTATTTTAGTCTAGGACCAGTCTAATTCCTGTCCGGGAAACCGCTAGGGTGGCCATTCGTGCCAGTTCCGCCGGACACGTCCCGAACATGTTTTCGGGTTCGTTCTCCGGAAGTCGCGTTGCTCGACCGCATACGTCATCGAGGTTCTCACATTTTAGTTAAAATACATTAGAAAATTAAGATTTATTTCTTTTAAGACATACAGTCATTGTAGTTTCATTCTTACCTTGAAATGTAACTGTTGCTTTTCTGAAATTAAACCCGAAATATTAAACCTTGATGACGTATGCGGTCGACCAACGCGACTTCCGGAGAACGAACCCGAAAACATGTTCGGGACGTGTCCGGCGGAACTGGCACGAATGGCCACCCTAGAAACCGCCCCTTTGCCACTCAAAGTATCTAGTCTGCCTGGTAAGCCCTTGATTAGCTGGATCAGGTGTGTTTGATTAGGGTTGGAATGAAACTCTGCAGAGACACCGGCCCTCCAGGAGCAGGATTGGACACCCAAACCACCATCATTGTGATTAGTGTTTGCATTTCAAAAGCTCATTTGCATTTTAAAGGACACACCCCAAAACGACACATTTTTGCTTGCACCTATAACGTGGAAATTTTAACAAGCTATAATAAATTATCTTTATCTGTTTGGTATCTTGAGCTAAAACTTCACATATGTACTCTGGGGCACCAACTACTTATTCTACATCTTTAAAAAAATCATAATATGACCCTTTTAACCCCTGATTAAGTATAAACAGTGTGAAACGTGAAACTAAGCCCTATTCTGGTCATTTATTTATTTGCAATAATTCTTCCCAACACTAGATGGCGTTAAGGAGCGCTCTTTAATTTAAGCTCAGTCTGATATGATAAAGAGAACTGTTTATGATAAAATGGAAGAATCTATGTTTAAGAAGTATTCTCAGTGGATTAAACCAAGCAATCTGAAGTTTGGTTTTCTGCAGTAGCAGTGCATGACAACAGCGCCGCGCGAGGCGGACACTAATAGGATTACTAATGGCGCAAATTTATGAGGTAAATACCTTTACTTAAAGTGTTAAACGTTGCATAAATGAGTTTGGTTAAAAAGTGAGTGTAATAAAAGTTAGTAGTTATGAATGTGAAAACATCACTTTACCTGAAGAGGAGGTACGAGACAAGGTGTCCGTGACGTTTCTGGTCAGTGTGGGTTTGGTTTGACACGGCAATATAGGCGAAATGACACAATATAAAGAATGACACTCATGAATATTAATTATATTTGCCCTAATTAGGGCAGGTTGTAAAACAATAACTTGTTAGATACTGAAAGCCATATGGACAATGAGTACAACCAGGGCCGCATTAAGAGCTCACTGGGCCCCGGGGCTATGAATTACTGCAGCCCCCCCCCCCAACACCACTTTAGGTCACCAACTACAGAGAGAACACATTTTTCTAAAACACTGCTGAAGTTGTTTTACATAAATATAATCTAGAATAATTCAGAATAACAGTTGCACAAAAAAAGCTGTTAGATTAACACTAACCTGTAAACATGACTTACTAATAGCGAATATAGGGGTGGGCGATGAGCTAAATGTTTTATCATTATACGAGTCATTTTATCTAACAATAATGATATACTTCACAGTCAAGTTATATTACTTTTAATAAGAATTTTATCATATGGAAGTTTAATGCCAATAACATTTCAGAATTCTTTTGACCAATTTCCATATCACAAAAAATAATAGTCACTTAAGAAAATAATCTCAAGCTTACTGATGACAAGAGTTACAATTAATAACAATAGAACAAAGGCACACAAGAAATCGACCTACTTGAAAAACTTAAAGCACTGAATATTATATTGTGTAAAGTAATCAAATATACAGTACCTATCTTTCACTATAAATTCAACATTCATTCTTATTTATTTTACAAAAGTGATTCAGTCAATGGCAGTAAATTACTTTATTTCTGTTTGATTTATTTATTTATTTATATTTATTTAATGTTTTTTTGACAGGGACAAATGGATAAAACATTGCTTTATAAAAAATACAAAGTAGATTCCATGCATACAGGTTTATAGCCAAGACTAATTTGCAACCCCTGTCCCTGGTTAGGCTTGTAAGGTTAAAACAGAGATTACAGAGTATTGAAGCACAAATTTATAGATATTAAAATATATACAATAAATACATCAAATACATCAAATAAGATGTGGGCTTAAATAGATGTAGTAGTCACTACACAGAATCTAAACAAATTTATACATTAAGTTGTAGCCTGTATAATCAGCGTTCACAAAGTTGTTTCAGTTTTAGCCATTGCTTTAAATGTGTATTAAAAACCTTGAGTCCTTTCAGTGTTTTAATTTCTGATGGTAAAGCATTCCACCATTTTATGCCATTTTAAAGTGATGTCTGACCAAATGTTGTTCTACGTTTTGCGACTATACAGCCTATACAGTGCGGCGCGGCTTTTTATATTGCTAAGCAACCACCGAGTAAGCTGTCTTGTCAATCAAATATTGACGCGTGAGCGCTCTTTTACTGTTAAATGTCATATTAGCAGAAACTTTAAAAATAGGACGCTTGCTCTGACCTTGTTTGAGGGTGAGAGGTGCACAAAGACGCAGGAAAAAAGTGAGCGAGTGGAGTCCGGTTCTTCAAAGCCCTTGTAAACTTCCCTTACCACAACGTAAGGCCCGCCTCTCCCCTCATTCGCGGACAAAAGCTAAGCCAAACTTTGAACAATTTTTAAAAGAAATTAAACAATATGGTATTACACTGGACAAAATCAAAAACAAAAAGGCAAGAAAAACCCATGAAATTCTTTGTTATTTTAAATTGTTATAACTTACCACTGGCAATTTTTTTTTCTATTTCTTTTGCTTATTATTTATTTTTTAACTACTCTATATTCTATGTTTACTTGATATTATATTGTTGCGAGTTGTATATTTTTTTTTATAACTCCTTGTATATTTTTTGAATTTCTGAAATAAACTTTCTATAAAAAAAAAAAAAATAAAAAAATTCTTCAAAAGCGCGTGCTGCGGCTGGCGGCAAAAACCTAATTTGTAGGGGGCGTGGTAAGGCTTTGGCAATCAGATGTCTAGTAGCAGTCAATCTGCTTCACAGCCAATCACGGGCCCCCTACTTGTTCGGGCCCCGGGGCTTTAGCCCCGCCTAGCCCTATGGTTAATGCGGCCCTGAGTACAACATGTACAAATCTGTAAGCTTTAATTGAAGCACACTTTAAATATATTAATTATACTTACTTTTACAGTAATCTCATTCTTTTGACTAAAATGCTGTTACGCCAATTACAAATCCAGTTAAAGTATTTTAATTTAAATTTATAAAAATATCACAAAATAGAGTTAACTGAAATGTCAAACATTACTCACGTTTTACTTTCTTCTTGAGTAAAATCAGACAGAAATATCTAATTATGTAAACAATCACAAATAAAAACATGAAAATAGCCACCATTAAAGTCAAAATAACATCTATTGAGTGGTAAGAAATCCAGGACATTCTGAAAGATTGTGTTCGTAAATGAGGAGCTCCACCGTTCCTCATGACAAACTCAATCCAGAATACGGCACGATCAAGAGGTTTCATTGGCTGATCACGGTGAAGTCTGGACAGTCTCTGCATGTTTTCTCTGTAAGATGTATTATACAAGACCTCCTTTAATGCATCTAAAAATACGGTTCTGTCAACAGTTGAAATATCTACAACTTTTGCTGTTCCCTTTGCTTGCATCCTGGAGAGATTGTCAGGTTGATCGAAAGCTAAGGGAAGACCCACAATAGGCACCCCATGGTAGATGGCTTCCTGAAGTCCATTGGTGCCTCCATGTGCCACAAATACTTTAGTTTTTGGATGTCCAAGTAAGTCATTCTGAGGGAACCAGTCCACAATCAAAGTATTATTACCAAGGGTGGCAGGCAGTGGTCCTGTGTGCCTCCAGATAACTTTTTGGGGAAGCTGGGCAAAAGCGGCAGCAATCTCATCATTTAATTCACTCAGAAGCTGACCAAAAACAGTTCCCAAAGACATGATGATGAGTCCATGCTCTTCAGAGCTCTGCACAAATTCTTCAAGGTCAGCTGGAAGTGGCTTTGCAGGTTTGCACTGGAAGCCGGCCATATAGATGACATTCGGCATCGTGGGTCGTGGAAACTCAAAGATAAAATCATTTCTCATTAGCCAGATATCTGCATTTTGAAGGAGGGAAGTGTAATGAATTTCTTCACCGAAATACTTGTTACAGAAGGAGTGGTAGTGTGGGATGACCAACCTGGATTTAAAAGTTTGTTGAATAATGTATGTCATTACATTCAGCACTCTTTGACTAAAAGTCATTTTATCCGTAAGCTCCACTCCTGGTACAGGAACATAAGACAGAGGTGAAGGAGCTATATCAAAGTGTGCTTCACCATGCATGGTCCAACGTGCATTTAATACAAGTGGCAGACTGAGGCGGTGGGCCAGGAACACTCCACTTCCTAAGGATGGATCTGTCAGAACAAGGTCATACTTTGCATCGTGGATTGAATCCATTAAAGTTTGATTTTCAAATATATTTCCCATCATAGCAAGCTCATTCCGATGCATCTCTTCAAAAACCTTTCCAGCCTTTATAATAAGCATGAGATGAGTCCATAAAAAATGTTTCTGTCGTCTGAAGACCAGAATCTCTCTTGTAAATGTGTTGAGTAACTCTAAAAAAGTATTTTCGTCATTTACAGTTATTGAGGTGTAAAACGGAGACTCCTCCTTGATATACCAGCTATTCGATGATCTCAAGACAGTCACATTGTGGCCCCTTGCGTGTAATTCTTCAATAAGAAACTTCATGTTCACCCAGTGACTTCCATCTACTGGAAATACCAACACTTTACCTCCATACACTAGAGGTAATAGGCTCAAGCATGCTAAGAAAGTGACAGAGGTGTAATGCATCTTCTCTTTTTTACCTTTGATTAAAGAGAACAATCAGGTGAACATAATACATTATAATTCAGCTATGCAAAAATCTCAAGTTTTAAATTAGCCTATTTAGGGAAAATCAAGCCAATGAACTTTACTTACCTCATAAACCGGAGTTTAAAAGCTGCGCATAAAAATCCAATTTGGGAAATTACTGACTGAATTCAACAACTGAAATGGGGGTAAACAGGTGCAGTCGTGCTAATAGACCTTTTGCGAGTAGACATCACAGTTACGTCACTGCAAGTCGCATACATGCACACATCTCATCTTAGTAGTTCTGTATGTAATTCCTTTCCTTTCTTTGAGGTATTATAATTCTATTTATTATTATTTATGAATAACACACTTAACCTATACCTTCCCCTAGTTGTTCTATATTGTTTTGTTTTGTTTGTTTTTCATACTCTTGTTGTTATTGTTATAATTTGTCATTTTTATTCTCTGTACAATGTTTTGAATAATAAAAAAAAAATCTCATCTTAGTAGCCAAGCCATTTAAACTTTAAATATATTTTAAAAATAAACGTAACGTGATGAAAACGCTATGAGAAACATTTCACTAAAGGGAAACATAAGGGGGAACAGACTTCGGCAGAACCCGGATCCATGTCACCAGTTGCTCCGCTCACAAAATGCTTAATCTCTGTTTGCAAACACGTAAAAGGTCTATAGGCTATGTGGATTGTTTTGGGAGTGTACAGGTAAAACGTTATGCCAATTATGTAAGAGTTAATATTTGAACAAAAACATCTTCAAGCTTGTTCATAATACTGTTTTGAGAAACACAAAGATGTGCCACCTTGTTGCGTTCTGATGTCCAAACTAAAAACGTAATCCCCATTTTTGATGCACTTTTCCCATGTAGCTTCAAATTAAAACTTGATGTCACAAAATATAGAAATGTACGTTTTGTTTACATTTTACTCATTTTCGTCATTAATTTATTTGCAATAATTCCTCTCAACACTAGATGGCAGTTAAGCAGCGCTCTCTTATTTGAGCCCATCTGATATAATAAAGAGAACTTTAAATTTAATATATATATTGAGGCAGGGAGTGATGTCATGCTATATAGATTGATTGCCTTCTTCATGGTGTTTGAAAAATTTAGTTAGATAATCACTTACAAAAGTATTCTAATAACTAGAAATTATTTACATTTTAATTGAGTTAAAGGGAAAACGACATTATAAAGAAAAAACTTTATTGGTTTTAATCTGACACACATCCATATGAATTATATTTGCCCTAATTAGGGCAGGTTGTAATACAATAACTTATTAGATACTGAAAGCCATATGGACAGTGAGTACAACTGTAAAAAATTAATGGACACTTCAAATTATGAATTATATACTTATTATACCTAAAAGGTTACGCCAATTACAAATCCAGTTAAAGTATTTTAATTTAAATTTATAAAAATATCACATGTTATCTAAATTAGAAAATTTTAACAGAAATGTCAAACATTACTCACGTTTTACTTTCTTCTTGAGTAAAATCAGACCGAAATATCTAATTATGTAAACAATCACAAATAAAAACATGAAAATAGCCACCATTAAAGTCAAAATAACATCTATGGAGTGATAAGCGATCCAGGACATTCTGAAAGATTGTGATCGTAAATGAGGTGCTCCACCGTTCCTCATGACAAACTCAATCCAGAAGACGGCACGATCAAGAGGTTTCATTGGCTGATCATGGTGAAGTCTTGACAGTCTCTGCATGTTTTCTCTGTAAGATGTATTATACAAGACCTCCTTTAATGCATCTAAAAATACGGTTCTGTCAACAGTTGAAATATCTACAACTTTTGCTGTTCCCTTTGCTTGCATCCTGGAGAGATTGTCAGGTTGATCGAAAGCTAAAGGAAGACCCACAATAGGCACACCATGGTAGATGCCTTCCTGAAGTCCATTGGTGCCTCCGTGTGCCACAAATACTTTAGTTTTTGGATGTCCAAGTAAGTCATTCTGAGGGAACCAGTCCACAATCAAAGTATTATTACCAAGGGTGGCGGGCCGTGGTCCTGTATGCCTCCAGATAACTTTTTGGGGTAGCTGGGCAAAAGCGGCAGCAATCTCATCATTTAATTCACTCAGAAGCTGACCAAAAACAGTTCCCAAAGACATGATGATGACTCCATGCTCTCCAGAGCTCTGCACAAATTCCTCAAGATCAGCTGGAAGTGGCTTTGCAGGTTTGCACTGGAAGCCGCCCATATAGATGATATTTGGCATTGTGGGTCGTGGAAATTCAAAAGTGAAGTCATTTCTCATAAGCCAGATATCTGCATTCTGTAGTAGGGAGAAGAAGTCAACATCTGGACCAAAATATTTCTGGGTGAACTCTTTGTAAGGATAACCAAAGTACTTTGAATTTTTATAAAGAGTCATTATATGTATCACCACATTCATGACTCTTTGAAGGAAAGTCATCCTGTCAGTATATTGTAACCCTGTTACAGGCACATAAGAGAGGGGAGATGGAGCTATATCAAAATGTGCTTCACCAAACATGGTCCAGCGGACATTTAACACAAGCGGGAGTCCAAGACGATGTGCCACTAACACTCCACCTCCAAAAGCAGGATCAGCAAGAACAAGATCATATTTGGCATCCTCCAGTGAATTCATCAATGTCTCATTATTAAATATTTTGGCTGTCATATTGCATATTTCCTCATGAATTTCTGCAAACCTGCCATACATCTCATCAGCAAGTGTCATTTCATTCCAAAATGTTCTTCCTTGTCTTTGGATCTTCAGTAAACGAGGGAGAAATTTCAACATGAAATCATCATCAAATTTGCCAATATCCACAGTAATGGAGGTGTAGTAAAGAGACTGCTCTTCAATGTACCAACTACTTGATCCTCGGATCACTGTGAAACTGTGACCTTTTGAATGCAACTCCAAAATAAGGACCTTCATATTGATCCAGTGGCTTCCATCCACAGGAACAACCAAAATTTTGCCTCCGTAAGATCCTGACAGAGCAGATAACAGGCCAAACAATATAAATAGACTGGCGTGATGCATCTTCATTGTCAACCTTTAAAAAAAAAAGAATATAATCTAAATTAATATGTTACAGAGTAAATGAGATTTAATAAATTACAGTGATAGTATTATAGTAATATCACAGTGAAATTATAGTGATAGTCTTTTCACTGTCTAGGTTAAAGGAATAGTCTACTGTAGCACTTATGTCACTGCAATCGTAATAACTATGCTACTGGACCAGTTCTAGGTTCGTTGAGTGGTGTATGCTATATTAGAAAAGACACATGAGACATGAAAACTTGTATAAATTAATTAGCAGTTTACTGAACAGGAATAAGAATGGAATAGGTAAGTTAGTAAGATAAATAGAATAATTAAATAAATATATAAATATAAATTATTCAATAAATGTATTGATAAATATTTACCCCACAAAATGTAGATCAATAAATAATCAATAAATATTTACAGTAAAAGATGTGTCAATAAATAATCAATGTAGATCAATAAATAATCAATAAATATTTACAGTACGATATGTATAATAAATAATTTTAAATCCTTTATATTTAATATTTTCTTATTTAAATAAGTTTAAATGGATTTAACTGGTTTAAGTATGGGTTTATTCTGGTTAGTTTTGTTCTTAGACCGGTCTATTAAATTTTAATCAGCTCTTTTAGAACAGTTGCTTTAACTATTTTTCAGCTATTTGTTTCTAGTTTTCTTTTAAGTTAACTCTTCTTTAAGGGAACAGGTACGTATTTTAGTGTGCTTATGTTAGTGTGATTGTTTCACTTTATAGGGTCTAACTCTTTCTTTGCAGGTAAAATGTAAGGATTTAAATGTTTTTTGTTTGTGCAATTGCTACACTTTGGAGTCTCACTTTAACAGAAAACATAAAAGAAAAAAAAATACAATACATCAACCAATTTTCATTCATACATTCACCTATTCACCAATTTCTCTATTCAATAAATCTAAATTATTGTGTTGCAATTTCAGAATTTCAGTTCAGAGGATCCGTCCAATTCGATGTTTTCAAAGGTCAATGTCCAATGTGATTAAAAGAATATAGCTCAGTGGTTCACTTTGTTCATGTCAAACCGTGTAAGCGATCAGAATGCGGTGTTTCAGTTCTTGCAGGTTAAAGATCCTTGGGTTGGCTCGCCATCTAGTATCCAGTTGAAATATCTGTTCATTCGTATGCTGTCTCGCAATACGCTGATTATCCAAAGGTCCGATCCGGTGTCGAGCTGTCCACAAACTTTCCGTGTAGGGGAAAAAAAACCTGGCCTGCACAGCAGGCCATAAAGAAAATGTCAAATAAATAAATGAAATAAATTATCTCAACAGTAACAACTGCTTATTCTCATGTTTAACGCTGATAACGGAGGATTGCGATTCCTCTCGTTACTGACTGTCACCATGGTAACATCAAACAATTTGCTTTGCCGTTTCCCAAAATACAAATAAATCAATATACAATGTCAAAGTATAAGGGAATAATCTTAATATTACATACATTTCCCTTTTTTAACATAAAACATTCATAAGCTGATACACATAGATTGTACACCGATAACTTGTTACACTGTAATATATTGAACTCAATACACAATAAAACACAGTGAAACTCACCAAAACCGTCTTCAAAACACTCCTCAAAACCACCGCTAAGATGTTATAGGGTTGATTTTTGATGAACAAAATATTAGAAGTGTTAAATAAGCCTAATTTTGGAGTTTAGTTAAAGGTGTCTGGATTCCGTGTGTATCTTATCGATTTCCGTTAGCGTCTGCCGTTAATGTTAAAAAACAAAACAAAACAGCTCGTGCATAACTGTGAAAGTGTCTTAAAGGGGCAGAGTGATATTAAACTAAAGGGATGGTTCAACATCATTAAAAGAATTAAAACTTTTACAAAATCAATATTTTAATATATAGTGTGGTTTCTAAATAACGTATTTATCTATTTATTGCTATTTATTAATTATATTATATATTATTATATATATTATTTATTTCACTAATATTATTTATGTTTCTATTTGAACTGTGGGTTACATCCTCCCCTCCTTTCCTGATGCACGTCCCTGTGCATCCTATTAGCAACTACACGGCCATCACTCTATGTGACTGCCAGGAGTTTGGCTCATTTAAAGAGTCTGAGATGACTGCACTCAAACTCTGAAACAATGACTGCACTACTGTGACTAAGGGATTTCCTAAGTGGGGGTAAGTAAGTCTCTTTGTGGGTTGTCTGTGTCTACTAGACTTTCTTAGGTGGCTTCCATTCTCTCTGGCATCTTCCTGTAGATTTGCATCAGGTAACTTATTCTCTCCCAGGTTCATGTCAGATAAGTTATTCTCTCCCGGATTCATCTCAGGTAAGTTATTCTCTCCCGGATTCATCTCAGGTAAGTTATTCTCTCCCGGATTCATCTCAGGTAAGTTATTCTCTCCCAGATTCATCTCAGGTAAGTTATTCTCTCCCAGATTCATCTCAGGCGAGGTGTTCTCTCCCGGATTCATCTCAGGTAAGATATTCTCTCCTGGATTCATCTCAGGTAAGTTATTCTCTCCCGGATTCATTTCAGGTAAGTTATTCTGCGGATTTACAGGTAGGTAGGTTTCATCTGGTAGACTTGGAACAGTTATCACAGAAGCAGCCTCAGGAAAAGCTTTAGCTACATCTGGAAGGTCTTTCTCAATGGTGGACACTGTGAAACGTCTTGGCTTCCTCGGCTCTGTGTTTCTCATGAAGTACTCTATGGTTGCAGGGGTGTGGTGAACACCAACGGTATCTACAACTGTGGCTTCGTGCCCATAAAAGTAGGTGATGTCATGGTCTTCGGAATCAGAGTCTTGACATTCAGATTCATTTGACTGTTCACTTCTTGGGCACTGACGAGTTCTTGGACGTCTAGGTCTCTCCTTGATGGACTCTTCAGATTCAACTGGGGTAAGAGGAAGAAACCCACAAGGCAGTAGCAGGTCTCGATGAAGAGTTCGTATCGGACCATCTTTGGTTTCAGGCTTCACAACATAGACTGGGATGTCTCCAGACTGTTTGATGACAACATACACATCAGATTCCCACTTGTCTGCCAACTTCTGCTTGCCTCTGAGGCGAACATTCCTCACCAGGACTCTGTCGCCTTCAGTCAGGGTGGAATCAACAACATGCTTGTCAAATCTTGCCTTATTGCGATAAGCAGTCTTTTTTGCATTTTCTGTTGCTACCTTGTAGCTTGCTTCTAGTCGGGACTTCAGGTTGCGGACATACTGTGAGTGAGAGCCTTGCTTGTAGTTGACAGGTAAGCCAAATGCTAAGTCTACTGGTAACCTTGGTTGTCTTCCAAACATGAGTTCATAAGGGGTGAAACCAGTGACTTCACTTCTAGTACAGTTGTAGGCATGTACTAAAGGCTTGACATATTCTCGCCAGTGACTCTTCTTCTGGTTCTCTAGGGTGCCTAGCATGCTCAAAAGGGTCCGGTTGAAGCGTTCAACAGGGTTACCTCTTGGATGGTATGGAGTAGTTCGTATCTTACGGATGCCTGCTAGGTCACACAGCTCCTTGATAGTCCGGGACTCGAAGTCTGGACCTTGATCACTATGGAGTCTTTCTGGGATGCCATAATGGACAATGAAGTGGTCCCAAAGGCATTTGGCAACAGTCTGAGCCTTCTGGTTTGAGGTGGGAATGGCCACTGCATATTTCGTAAAGTGGTCCGTGATGACCAGGATGTCTTTGGTGCCACTGGAGTCCGGCTCTAGGGTGAGAAAGTCCATGCATACCAGCTCAAGAGGTCGTGTGGCTGTGATGTTCACAAGAGGTGCAGCTTTCTCTGGTGGGACTTTACGCCTCGTGCAGCGGTCACAGGTCTTGATCTTGGCCTCTACCTCAGCTGACATTTTTGGCCAATAGAAACGTTTGCGGACAAGGTCAAGCGTCCGGTCTACACCCATGTGGCCCATGTCATCATGGAGACTCTTCAGAACTATAGGTCTCAGATCTTCAGGTAACACAAGCTGGTAGTGAGTCTGTGCACCCTCTTGTCGCTTACGGAACAAGACGCCATCTAAGATCTCCAGCCTGTTCCACTCTCTGAAGAGGAGGGAGAGCTCAGGGAGTTCTTTTCTGAGAGATGGTGGAGGTTTTTCTCCCAGCTCCAGCTGTCTGAGTACTGCACTGATGCAAGAATCTGCCCTCTGCTTCTCCCGCATTTCAGTGGGTGTTATCATCGGAATGACGTTCACACCGTCTAGCTGGCATTCCTCTTCAAAACCCTCTGGAATAGCACTTGAATGGTGGGCAAGCGACATAACCAAAGTAGTTCCAGGCAATGTTCCTTCATCATGAACCATGTGCTTTTCACAGATGGCCTTGATGGTGCTTTCATCCATTTCTGTTGACAGGTGTCTTTTTGTGAACTGCTGTATCCTCTCCATCTCTTTCCGGGACGATGAGTCATCAGGTAGCCTATCATGTGGACGTCTGGACAGCCCGTCTGCATCCTGATTCTGCTTCCCAGCCCTGTACTGCAGCTGGAAATCGAAGGTTGACAGATCAGCTAACCACCTGTAGCTTGTGGCATCAAGCTTGGCAGAAGTAAGTATGTAGGTCAATGGGTTACTATCAGTGACAGCAAGAAATGGGCGTCCGTAGAGGTAGTCTTGAAATTTTTCTGTAATTGGCCACTTAAGGGCAAGAAATTCCAACTTGTGGGCAGGGTACCTGCTTTCACATCTTGACAGACCACGGCTTGCATAGGCGATAACTCTCTTCTGTCCTTGTTGCTCCTGGTAGAGTGCTGCACCAAGACCTGAAGTGCTGGCATCTGTATGCAGGATGTAGGGCAACTTGGGGTCAGCAAACCCGAGGACAGGGGCAGTGGTTAGCTTCTCGATGAGAGTGTCAAAAGCTGTTTGGCAAGTGGTGGTCCATCTGTCACCAAAGAGGTCTTTTGGATTGTAGTACTTCTCACTATTCACTGTGGTCTTAAAGCCTTTTCTCAATGGGGGATATCCAGCAGTGAGGGCATTGAGAGGCTTCACAATCTTTGAATAGTCCTTAACGAACCTACGGTAGTAACCGCAGAATCCCAAGAATGCTCTCAGTTCTTTCAGTTTAGTTGGTCTTGGCCAGGTTTTTAAAGCTGTTATTTTCTCTGGGTCTGTTTCAACTCCCTTCTCAGACACAATGTGTCCTAAGTACTTCACGGAGGTCTGGAAGAATTTGCATTTCTCGGGCGATAACTTCAGGCCGAACTCTTTCAACTGGTTGAGCACCCGCATCAGACTTTCCTCATGCTCTTGTAGTGTTGAGGAGAAGATAATCAAGTCATCCAGGAAGACGAGAGCCTGCTTCATGTTCAATCCTCCTATGCAGCGTTCCATGAGCCTCTGGAATGTGCTTGGGGCATTTGTTATCCCCTGAGGCATCCGGTTGAATTCATAGAATCCAAGTGGACAGACAAATGCAGTTTTCTGCTTGTCTTGCTCCTCCATTTCGATCTGGTAAAATCCAGATTTGAGATCGAGCACTGAGAACCACTTTGATCCCGTCAATGCTGAAAAGGACTCCTCCAGATTGGGTAAGGCGTATGAATCTTTGATCGTCTGCAAGTTCAGCTTTCTATAGTCCACGCAGAGTCTGACATCGCCATTCTTCTTCTTGACGACCACAATCGGCGAGGAGAAGGGTGATTCAGATTCGCGGATGACTTCTGCATGGAGGAGTTGCTGGATGTGGTTTCGTACAGCCTCGATGTCCTGTGGGTGTATAGGCCTCGCTCTGTGCTTAAAAGGTGTCTCGTCACTAAGCTTTATGTGATGTTTGATCTTGTCAGTACGGCCAAAGTCAAGGTCGTGCTGCGCGAACACCTCAGGCATGGAGTTCAACTTTTCGGATATTCTGTCTTTCCACTTGTTACATATTGGAGAGTTACTGAAGTTAAATTCAATTTTTTTCTTGGGGGTCAGGTCTGTTGAGTGTTTGGAACCAAGAGTTTGAAGAGACTGGGCACTCTTGATGGCATGGATCTCTGCTATCACAGCCTTAGGGGGTAGAGTTATGTCATGGTCTGACTCATTCTTCAGAATGACTGGTAAGCAGTGGGGCTGCTTAGATGGCAGGTTTGCTAGCCCGTCAGTTACCAGTATGCCACCTGGTAACGAAACTGCTGTTGGTGACTCTACTATCACCCACTGACTGCAGTTAGTTGTTCTGCAGCTCACTGATCCTTCAAAGACTCTTGTCTGACCGGCAGCAATGGTCTCAGCGTCTCTGCTGTGTAGTCTCACTTTCCCCATGCTTGAATCAAAAGTATGTCTTTGTCTGGCTCCTAGAGTTTTTAAGACTGCTCTGTAGCCATATGGAAGGGACTGGTAGTTCTGAGGAGTGACATCTACATACTGCTCATAGAGAACATCTAAAGCATTGGTTCCTACTAGTACTGATGACAGAGTTGAGCGCATATCAGGTACAATTAACGCTAGTGTAGGAACGTCAATGTCCACTCCAAAGGTGCTCCTAGGGAAGCTGATGGTGACTTCGATGTAGCCAAGGTAAGGCACTTCCTGACCATTTGCTCCCTCCACCTCAAGCAAGTCACTTAATGAGTGGAGGGGAAGATGAGACAGGGTTTCTTGATAGAAGGAGTTTGGGATTGTTGTGACTTGAGAGCCTGTGTCTAATAGGCAGCTGCATACTTTGCCACATATGGTCACTTGTGCAGTGCAGCGTGCTCCAATCAGTCCCTTGGGCAGGGTTGCTGACTGTCTTTTGGTGGTAGAGTTAGAGAACATGTTGGAAACACGTCGTTTCTGTTTGGGACACTTTGTCTGTCTCCCAGTCCCTGTTTGTCCCTCTGCAGGAACTGGCTCTAAAAATTCTTAGGCTCTGAAGTGCTGTTTACAACATCCCATGCTTGCTGCTTTTCCTTCAACAGCTTTCCTTTTGAGGCTACCAGAGAGGGATTTGGTTCACCATCACACTGTGGCTTGATGTGTCCATCCTCTCCGCACCTGAAGCAGTACCAAGGTTTTGGTCTCCTGCTGCTGTTGGTCTTTTCATCTTGGCTGTGAGGTGTGGGAGTCTGAACTCCCATAAAACCAGGTGTGGGCACCTTCAGTTTGGGAGCTGGCTTAGCTTGGTTCTTTCTTTGACTTTTCTGCGTGACACGTGCAAGCTGGGTTTGTAAATCTGCTATTTGCCTTTTCAGATCTTGAATCTCTGGTGAAGGAGAAGGTAAATGCGATGTACTGCATTCTTCATCATACTGCACACAAATGCCTTGGTAATGGGATGACACCTTGGGTTTTGAGGAACTGAGATGGTGCTTCATCCGAGATGCTTTGGAAGCTCGCCTGTCTTCTGCTGTGCGGAGTAACAGCAGCAGTTCTGCAAAGGTAGGTGGATTTAGCTTTTTCTGCTCCAGTTGCAGCTCAGATATCAAGGTGTTGTCCCAACAACCTCTGACAAATTGTCTCAGAAGCTGCCTGTCAAACTCACTTGCAGAGACACCCCCCCTCCTGAGGGTGGCATTCAACATCACCTGCAGCCGTTGGAGGTAAGTTGAGGGTTTCTCACCACTGTCTTGCATTGTATTGAGATACTTTGCAAATAGGTCGTCGCCATCTTCAACGGTGCTAAATGCAGAGTCCAGGATATCCAGATATACACTTGGAGGTGTTTCGGGTGTCAGGTGCTTCACAATGTCAATGGCAGGTGACAAGAGGCTTTCAAGGAGCTTCCGTGATTTGTGCAGGTCTGATTGCCTAGTGTCTTTGAGAAGAAGTCCCACATTAGAGCGCCAGGTCTCATAATCTGCCTCATTGTTGGGTCTAGGGAGATGCCCAGAAAAGGGTCGGATTCTTAGGGCTGTGTTTACATGCATAGCAGAGTCTTCATTTCGCACAATGTGTTCAATGATTACTTTCTGAATTTCTGGTGGATTCATGTCACAGAGTTTCAGAACAGATGGTGTCTCTTTGGCTGGTGCTGGAGGTGGCGTCCAGTCGCCGCCTGGCTGGACATGCTGCTCTGGAAATGTGTTCTGAGGGCCAACCTGTGTGGCTCTTTGTGGAAGATGTTGCTCAGGTGATTTCAATTCCATGCTGTCACTTTGAGTCTCGGGATTCTCGAGGTCAACAGCATTGCTGATGATGGAGAGTTCTTCTTTAAGGAGAGTTGCAAGGTCCTTGCCAGTCTGCTTTGCTATCTCCTTCAGCTCAGAGAGGTAGGTCTGTGTAGCTGTTTTGCTAACTACAGGTGTGTAGACACTAGCTAGGGTTCTAATGCAGTAACTGTATTTAGCTGGGGAACTAGTGTCAAGTGTGTAGGGCAATAAAGATGCAAGTGCCTGTACAGCTGTGCCATATCTATATTCTATAATGACTTGCTTGTCTGAGTGTGCTGTGTGTGTGGAGTCTATTGGAATTATTCTTTCGATGGAACCATATTGCTTAAGAAAGTCAAAAAGTTCTTCATCTGTTTCTGTATCAGTAATGCCACTAACGATAACAGCATTAGGGACTTTTACATTGTTATGCTGGACTGCTTCCATGTCTCCTTAAGGTTAGACTTTAGTTTTAACTCTATTTTATTTTGATTAATACCACTCCTGGCTGCTGGCTCGCCAAATTTTATGTAGCACTTATGTCACTGCAATCGTAATAACTATGCTACTGGACCAGTTCTAGGTTCGTTGAGTGGTGTATGCTATATTAGAAAAGACACATGAGACATGAAAACTTGTATAAATTAATTAGCAGTTTACTGAACAGGAATAAGAATGGAATAGGTAAGTTAGTAAGATAAATAGAATAATTAAATAAATATATAAATATAAATTATTCAATAAATGTATTGATAAATATTTACCCCACAAAATGTAGATCAATAAATAATCAATAAATATTTACAGTAAAAGATGTGTCAATAAATAATCAATGTAGATCAATAAATAATCAATAAATATTTACAGTACGATATGTATAATAAATAATTTTAAATCCTTTATATTTAATATTTTCTTATTTAAATAAGTTTAAATGGATTTAACTGGTTTAAGTATGGGTTTATTCTGGTTAGTTTTGTTCTTAGACCGGTCTATTAAATTTTAATCAGCTCTTTTAGAACAGTTGCTTTAACTATTTTTCAGCTATTTGTTTCTAGTTTTCTTTTAAGTTAACTCTTCTTTAAGGGAACAGGTACGTATTTTAGTGTGCTTATGTTAGTGTGATTGTTTCACTTTATAGGGTCTAACTCTTTCTTTGCAGGTAAAATGTAAGGATTTAAATGTTTTTTGTTTGTGCAATTGCTACACTTTGGAGTCTCACTTTAACAGAAAACATAAAAGAAAAAAAAATACAATACATCAACCAATTTTCATTCATACATTCACCTATTCACCAATTTCTCTATTCAATAAATCTAAATTATTGTGTTGCAATTTCAGAATTTCAGTTCAGAGGATCCGTCCAATTCGATGTTTTCAAAGGTCAATGTCCAATGTGATTAAAAGAATATAGCTCAGTGGTTCACTTTGTTCATGTCAAACCGTGTAAGCGATCAGAATGCGGTGTTTCAGTTCTTGCAGGTTAAAGATCCTTGGGTTGGCTCGCCATCTAGTATCCAGTTGAAATATCTGTTCATTCGTATGCTGTCTCGCAATACGCTGATTATCCAAAGGTCCGATCCGGTGTCGAGCTGTCCACAAACTTTCCGTGTAGGGGAAAAAAAACCTGGCCTGCACAGCAGGCCATAAAGAAAATGTCAAATAAATAAATGAAATAAATTATCTCAACAGTAACAACTGCTTATTCTCATGTTTAACGCTGATAACGGAGGATTGCGATTCCTCTCGTTACTGACTGTCACTGTAATGTTTTAATAAAGCTACACTTGTCTAAATGTTTCTACTTTATTAACATCATATATTATGAAACGTACAGGAACATCCAGCGACTACATTCACAGCTCGTGCTTGCATAAGTCCACAACAACTCTTCTTCAGTACTAACACATGCTCACATACTCCACACTCTATTGCCATCTAGTGGACAAGATACACATTTCGTATATAACAGTAACCTGTTTATATCACATCACCCTTCCTTATGAGTTACTTAACATGTAACAGAAAGTACTGTATGAAACAATATAACACTTAACAACTTTTAAACCAAGTCATACAGGATCTAGCTTAACACATTTCTCTATTATGCCATTTTCACTTAACCTCTTTTGCTATTTGTTTTCTTTAGCCATTTACACAAAGTCTTTATACTTCTGTGGAATTAAGACAGATCGTCCAGATCTTGTTTTTACCACGTTTGGTGAATGAACTGTTGCTTGGCTAGAATCAGACTCAGGTAAATTAATGACAGGTTGTTCAACAGACTCTGGAATGTTTGGAACAGCATTAAACTTTTCATTTGCAAAATGGTCAGGACTGTCAATTTCTTGCTGTACTTGAGTTTGTGAAGCTGAAGTAGATGTTTGTCCATTGTCACTGGGTGTAGGCATAAGATGTCGCCGGTTTCGTCTGAGTAATCCAGACTCAGATTGGATAATGTAAGACCGCGGTGACTCACACTTCTCAAGTACTGTTCCAGACCTTATCCATCCTCTCTCATCATCCAATTTCACTGCCACAGAAGCACCAGGTAGGATCTCAGGTAATGTACGAACATTGTTTCTCTTGTTGTAATATTTTTGATAGCTTGCTTTAGCTTTTCGATCCAACTTTCTCACCTGATGAAGATCTGGCCACCCGGGCTGCAGGTTTGACTCTAATGTGGGAACAGTGGTTCTTATCTGTCTACCCATCATAAGCTGTGAGGGACTTACACCTGTAGCCTGAATGGGTGTGGCTCGGTAGCTCATTAGAGCTGCAAATGGGTCTGACTGTTTCAAGATCTTTTTAGCTGTTTGTACAGCTCTTTCAGCCTCACCATTCGATTGTGCATAGTGAGGACTCGAGGTGATATGCTGAAAATCATAGTCCTTTGCAAAGTCTTTAAAAGCTCGTCCACTAAACTGAGGCCCATTGTCCGAAAACAAAACGTTGGGACAGCCCCATCGTGCGAACATGTTCTGCAAACACGCACGTGTTGTTTTTCCTGACAAGTCTGAAAGATGAGCTATGTCAATATACCTCGAGAAATAATCCACAACTATCAAATAATGCTGCTTATCCACTTCACATATATCAGCACCAATTTTCTCCCATGGGCGGTTTGGCAGGGGAGTGGTTAGAAGTGGCTCCTTTTTCTGGGTAGGTCTTGTTTCCAGACAGTCTTTGCAGTTATTAACAAGCGACTGGATTTCTTTACTTAAGCCTGGCCACCACACACTACATTTCGCTCTTTCCCTGCATTTCACAATGCCTTGGTGACCGCTATGCAACCTCTGGAGTATGTCTGACCTCATTGTTTGGGGAATTATGATCCTATCATCATAGAGCACAAGGTCCTGGAAAACTGACAGGTGATGACGTGCACTGTAGTATGATTTTAAATCTTGAGGGACATTGGCTGCATATCTAGGCCAGCCATCAGCCACGTACTTCTTCACCATTTGTAGGTCATGATCCAGTCCTGTCTCTCTTTTCACAGAGTCCAGCTTAGGTTGAGAAATTGGCCATGCATCACTGACAACATTTTCGTAAGACTCCACTTCCAGCACTAGTTCAGAGACGTCTGCTGAAATGGTGGGCTGAGGGTGTCGAGACAGCGTGTCGGCGACCACCAGTTGTTTACCTGGTACATACTGAGCCTCTGGGTTGTACCGCATCATTCGCAGTAACAGCCTCTGACATCTGAGGGGAACTGCATCCAAATCCTTTGCATTGATCAACGGAATAAGTGGTTTATGGTCAGTTTGCAACACAAAACTTTCCAGTCCATACAAGAATCGTGAAAATTTCTCACAGGACCACACGGCTGCCAAGCACTCTTTTTCGATCTGGGCATACCGTTTTTCAGCATCTGTCAGCACCCTGGAGCAGTATGCCACTGGTTTTAGCTGTCCGTCGTGGTCTTGCAGCAAGACGCCCCCCAGACCGTAGCTGCTGGCATCTGCGCTGACAACCGTGGGCTTCGTGACATCGTAAAACGCAAGAACAGGAGCTTCTGTGATTACTTGTTTCACGTTATTAAACGCCTCCTCTTGCACATGACCCCAGTACCAGATGACATCACGTTTTAACAGCTCATTGAGAGGTCGAATGATGTCTGAGAGATGAGGAACATACCTGCCCAGGTAGTGAATCATTCCCAGCATTCGCCGTAGTTCTGAGATGTTCTGTGGCTTTTCCAGGTTTGTAATAGCTTCGACTTTGGCTGTATCAGGTCGTATGCCATCCTTGTCTATGACGTGTCCTAAATACTTGAGTTGTTTCTGTCTCAGTAGACACTTTTCCTTATTCAGCTGCAAACCTGCCCGATCAATGGCTGTCAGAGCCCTCTGCAATCGCTGCTCATGTTGCTCAGGAGTGTTGCCATAAACTAAAATATCATCCATGAACACAGCGACTCCTTCTTGGTCGTTGAGGATTGCTGACATTTCACGTTGAAAGATTTCTGGTGCACTAGTTATTCCAAATGGGAGCCTTCGGAAGAAATATCTCCCAAAAGGAGTGATAAATGTGGTTAGTTTTGCACAGTCCATATCAAGTGGCAGTTGCCAGAAACCACTGGCAGCATCTAGGAGTGAGAAAACTTGAGCATGTGCTAACTTAGGAAGAATGTCGTCGATCGTTGGCAGCACAAATTTCTCCCTTTGGACAGCTTTATTCAGTTGCTTTAGATCGACGCAGATTCTGATTTGTCCCGTCTTCTTAGGAACGGCCACCATAGGGGCGCACCATTCAGTAGGTTCAGTGATTTCTTGAATAACACCACATTTAACCATTCTCTCCAGCTCTGCCTTGACTTTTGAAAGTAAAGGTAGGGACACTCGACGTGCAGTGTGTACACTGTAGGGTACTGCATTCTCTTTTAAGCAGATTTTGATAGGTTTGATCTTTACTAAACCAAGTTCAGGTGAGGAAATGGGCTGAAGCTCTTCCAACCTCTTCACTAAGCCCATAGCACTGGCTGCATCTCGCCCAAGAAGATTGTTTATGTGGGGGCCAGCCACGACAAATGTATCAAAACTGTACTGCTTATCTTTGTAGGCTGTGACGGCTTTAAACTGTCCTTTGCAGTGCAAAGTACCCCCAGGGCTCTCAAGTTTCACTTTTGCATTTTTGAGTTGTGGCTTGTACTGCAGAACAGAGAACGTTTTCTCTGAAATTACACTTATGTCTGCACCTGTGTCGATTTTAAAGTCAATGTCTGTGCCTTGAATTGAAAGTGTGACCATCCATGCTCCATTTACATCATTTATTTGTGTCAACTCACCAAGGAAATGTGTGACGTTGCTGCCCTCTGGTGGTTTGAAGACTTCATGGACTGCTCGGGTTCTACAAACTGCAGCAAAGTGACCCTTTTTTCTGCATTTGCGACATTCAGCACCTCTTGCTGGGCATATGTCCCCTTTTCCATGATTTCTTCCACATCTTTTACATCTCCGTTCTGTTGCCTGCTCTGTCTGATTCCGTTTTGAGCCAATATGTTGTCTACCTCTTTCATTGTAATGTGGTTTTCCTCGGGCACCAGTCACTTCGCTGATTTGAGTAACACATGCTGCTTGCTCGTTAACGTGTCCACGTACCTGTTCAGACTGTCTCACGAGCTCTATGGCGTGTTTGAGTGTCAAATCGGGCATCAATTGAAGCTTTTCCGACAGTTTTCTGTCTAAAATCCCGATCACAAGCCGATCGCGAATGTTTTCATCCTTTGCTGCCCCGAAGTCACATGTACCGGCTAGCTCATGCAGGCTGCGAATATATTCTTCGGCCATTTCCCCTGGCCTCTGAACTCTCATGTGAAATCGTGCACGCTCATGAATAACATTAACTTTTGGCACAAAGTAGTCATCAAGCTTCTTGATCACGTTATCATAATTCTCTCTTTCTCTCTCACCCTCTCCGAACGTAAATGTCTGATACACTTGTTCCGCTTCTTTTCCCATCGAATAAAGCAGCGTACAGACCTGTACTTCAGCCTCTTCCTTATCCAGTTTAGTGGCTATTCTGTAGCGGTGAAACCTTTGACGCCATTCTGGCCATCTTTCTGGGTGGCTGAAGTCAAAATTGTCCGGGGGTTGAAACTTTGCCATCGCGTCAATAGCGCTCCACTTCTGACACCATGTAATGTTTTAATAAAGCTACACTTGTCTAAATGTTTCTACTTTATTAACATCATATATTATGAAACGTACAGGAACATCCAGCGACTACATTCACAGCTCGTGCTTGCATAAGTCCACAACAACTCTTCTTCAGTACTAACACATGCTCACATACTCCACACTCTATTGCCATCTAGTGGACAAGATACACATTTCGTATATAACAGTAACCTGTTTATATCACAGTCACCATGGTAACATCAAACAATTTGCTTTGCCGTTTCCCAAAATACAAATAAATCAATATACAATGTCAAAGTATAAGGGAATAATCTTAATATTACATACATTTCCCTTTTTTAACATAAAACATTCATAAGCTGATACACATAGATTGTACACCGATAACTTGTTACACTGTAATATATTGAACTCAATACACAATAAAACACAGTGAAACTCACCAAAACCGTCTTCAAAACACTCCTCAAAACCACCGCTAAGATGTTATAGGGTTGATTTTTGATGAACAAAATATTAGAAGTGTTAAATAAGCCTAATTTTGGAGTTTAGTTAAAGGTGTCTGGATTCCGTGTGTATCTTATCGATTTCCGTTAGCGTCTGCCGTTAATGTTAAAAAACAAAACAAAACAGCTCGTGCATAACTGTGAAAGTGTCTTAAAGGGGCAGAGTGATATTAAACTAAAGGGATGGTTCAACATCATTAAAAGAATTAAAACTTTTACAAAATCAATATTTTAATATATAGTGTGGTTTCTAAATAACGTATTTATCTATTTATTGCTATTTATTAATTATATTATATATTATTATATATATTATTTATTTCACTAATATTATTTATGTTTCTATTTGAACTGTGGGTTACACTACTCATTTTCAATATTAAAATATGTTATTACCTTAACTAAGAATTGTTGATACATCCCTCTATCATCTGTGTGCGTGCACGTAAGCGCTGGAGCGCGCTGCGACGCTTCGATAGCATTTAGCTTAGCCCCATTCATTGAATGGTACCATTTAGAGATGAAGTTAGAAGTGACCAAACACATCAACGTTTTTCCTATTTAAGACGAGTAGTTATACGAGCAAGTTTGGTGGTACAAAATAAAACGTAGCGCTTTTCTAAGCGGATTTAAAAGAGGAACTATATTTTGTGGCGTAATAGCACTTTTGGGAGTACTTCGACTCGGCGCAGTAACACCCTCCCTCTCCCATTATGAGGGTGAGAAGGGGAGCGGACTTTTCAGGTGAGTCGAAGTACTCCCAAAAGTGCTATTACGCCATAAAATATAGTTCCTCTTTTAAATCCGCTTAGAAAAGCGCTACGTTTTATTTTGTACCACCAAACTTGCTCGTATAACTACTCGTCTTAAATAGGAAAAACGTCGATGCGCTCGGTCACCTCCAACTCCATCTCCAAATGATACCACCGAATGAATGGGGCCAAGCCAAATGCCATCGAAGCGTCGCAGGGCGCCCCAGCGCCTACGTGCACGCACACAGATGATAGAGGGATGTATCAACAATTCTTAGTTAAGTTAATAACATATTTTGGTATTGAAAATGAGTGGACTATTCCTTTAACTATAGACTTGATATAGTCTGGCCCATTTCTAGCAAAAACACACTTGAATTTGGTTACATAAATAATATGGGAGATTCTACGGAGGCCCTAAGGGGACATGGAGCAAAAATTTAATAAAGTTTGGTTTCGTGTGCACACGTGAAAATTTCACGTGAGCACGCAATTGTTTCACGTGCACACACAAAAGTTTCACGTGAGCACATTAAACTAAACTTTACATTTTTTTACTCCAATGTCACCTTAGGGGCTCGGTAAGATTCCATCATGTAAACAAAATCAATATTTTGGTTACATTTTTTAATTTTGCTTGATGTCTGGGCTGTGTTTGGAAAGATGTCTTTTTAAAGCATATTTGCTTGCTGGGTATTATTTTGAAATATCATGGCATTTATTGCATCTATAATCCACTTTCAGGCAAAAATTAGTTAAAAAAAAGCAAAAGCAAAACTGGAAAAGTAAAGATTTTCACATATTGATCATAAATGCAAAGGTGAAATTAATTGTAGGAGAGAACTTTGTAAAACAGTCACTCATGGTTATTAATAAAAAATATAATAGATAATAAGACTTCAGTTTTATACAATAAAAAAAAACAATAAGTAAGTAACAGAAAACATCTTTATTTAACAGATGTAACCAAAACATTTTTCCAAATAATTGTAGAAAGACAAACACATGTTATTATAATTGAAAAAAAAAACATGGCTGTTTTTTATTCAGTCTGCATATCACTCACATTTCTTTTTCTTTCTGATTAAAACAAAACAAAAGTGTCTGATTATATAAACAGTCAAAAATACAAATGTAAAAACTGCGACAATTAAAGTCAAAATAACATCTATTGAGTGGTAAGCAATCCAGGACATTCTGAAAGATTGTGTTCGTAAATGAGGAGCTCCTCCATTTCTCATGACAAACTCAATCCAGAAGACGGCACGATCAAGAGGTTTCATTGGCTGATCACGGTGAAGTCTGGACAGTCTCTGCATGTTTTCTCTGTAAGATGAATCATACAAGACCTCCTTTAATGCATCTAGACATACAGTCCTGTCCAGGGTTGCAAAATCTAGAACCTTTGCTGTTCCCCTTGCTTGCATTCTGAACAGATTGTCATGTTGATCGAATATTAAAGGAAGACCCACAATAGGCACCCCATGGTAGATGGCCTCTTGAATTCCATTGGTGCCTCCGTGTGCCACAAATACTTTAGTCTTGGGATGTCCAAGCAGGTCATTTTGAGGGAGCCAATCCACAAGTAATGTGTTGTTTCCAAGAGTTTCAGGTCGCGGTCCTGTGTATCTCCAAATAACTTTTTGAGGAAGTTGAGAAAAAGCCACAGCGATCTCATTGGTGACGTCCTGTGGAAGATGAGCAATAAGGGTGCCTAAAGACATGATGATGACTCCATGCTCTCCAGAGCTCTGCACAAATTCCTTAAGATCAGCTGGAAGTGGCTTAGCAGGTTTGCACTGGAAGCCGCCCATATAGATGATATTTGGCATTGTAGGTCTTGGAAATTCAAAAGTGAAGTCATTTCTCATAAGCCAGATATCTGCATTCCGTAGTAAGTAGGCGAAATCAACACCTGGACCGAAATATTTCTTGGTGAACTCTTCGTAAGGATAAGCAAAGTATTTTGAATTTTGATAAAGAACAATTATATATGTCACCACATTCATGACTCTTTGAATAAATGTCATTTTGTCAGTAAGTTGAAACTCTGTAACAGGCACATAAGATAGGGGAGATGGAGCTATATCAAAATGTGCTTCACCATACGTGGTCCAACGGACATTTAACACAAGCGGGAGTCCAAGACGATGTGCCACTAACACTCCAGCTCCAATAGCAGGATCAGTAAGAACAAGATCATATTTGGCCTCCTCCAGTGAATTCATCAATGTCTCATTATTAAACATTTTGGCTGTCATATCGCATATTTTCTGGTGCATTTCTAATAACCTGCCATACATCTCATAAACAAGTGTCATTTCATTCCAAAATGTTCTTCCTTGTCTTTGGATCTTCAGTAAACGAGGAATAAACTTCAACATGAAATCATCATCAAATTTGCCAATATCCACAGTAATGGAGGTGTAATAAGGAGACTGCTCTTCAATGTACCAACTATCAGATCCTCGGATCACTGTGAAAATGTGACCTTTTGAATGCAACTCCACAATGAGGACCTTCATATTGATCCAGTGGCTTCCACCAGCAGGAAAAACCAAAACTTTACCACCGTAAGATCCTGACAGAGCAGATAACAGGCCAAACAATTTAAGAAGACTGGTACGATGCATCTTCATTGTAAACCTTTAAAAAGAGGTTATAATCTAAATTAATATGTTACAGAGTAAATAAGATTTATCAAACTATATATATATATAGTTCACTGAAGGGGCTTATTTTGCGAAAACAACTAGCTCCCTGTACATTATCTTGCTTATTATTACATGGCTATTTACCTCATAAGTAAGGTAAGGAACATCAAACATTTATTTAAAAAAATATTTTATTTGCACATTTTTAATGAATGCAGACCTTTAGGAAGGAAAACCTGTTTACTTTCGGTTTTAAGATAAGACAAAACGTTCAAATGTCACAAACACATTTGGTTTTATAATTTGTAAATATAATGTAATGTTTGTTATTAAAAGACATTTATATTTAATTTTGTGTTTTAATAAACTGTAAATGTCAAAATTATTTGCAGCATCTGGGTAACCATGTCCATGTGCTGTTAGTTTTGAGCGGTTGATAGTTGGAAAATAACAAACCTGCAAATGTTGTGATTGGCCAATCAAAATCAAGCATTCCAACGAGCCGTGTAATAAAATCTTTTAATTAAAGGCGGAGTCCACGATGTTTGAAATACGCTTTGGAGAAGGAGACGGGCTGACTACCAAAACACACTTATAGCCAATCAGCAGTAAGGAGCGTGTCTACTAACCGACATCCTTGCCGGGTTGCGTATGTGTGGGGCGGGTCTATAAACAGAAGGTCCAGATTCTGTTGGGGTAGGGGCGTGTTTGTTTAGGTGATTTCAAATATCAACATTGGCTTTCAAACATTGTGGACTCCGCCTTTAAGCATTTTTAATCAATAAAATGTTTGTTTTAACAAATTCAGACAAACCTAATTAAAAAATTGTTTAGACAAACACATGCTTCAATATTCAGAAATTTCCAGTTTGCATATCATTCACGTTTTATTTTCTTTTGAAAGGGCACCTATTGTCCTATTTATGATTTTACATTTCTTTTGGTATGCAAATGTGTATTAGTACATGTTAACAATATGCAAAAGGTACAAACCCCAAAATAAACGATGATGCGAGTTATCGTCTCCAAGCATAAATCTATTTTCTTGGACTACAACAAACACACAGATTGTATGCAACAGTTTACTTCCTGGGATTAGTGATGTAGACCCAAGACCGACATTATCATAAAGCCTGTAAGTTAACTCCTGTTAACATTGCACTGTGAGCGAATCTTTCAAACATGGTAAGGAGCGTCACATTTCCGGCTGACATCAGAAGTTTTAAGGCCATTCACAAATACTTTAGTCTTAGGATGTCCAAGCAGGTCATTTTGAGGGAGCCAATCTACAAGTAATGTGTTGTTTCCAAGGATTACAGTCCTGTGTATTTCCAAATAACTTTTTGAGGAAGTTGAGAAACAGCCACTGCTATGTCATTGGTGACATCCTGTGGAAGATGAGCAATAAGGGTGCCTAAAGACATGATGATGACTCCATGCTCTCCAGAGCTCTGCACAAATTACTCAAGATCAGCTGGAAGTGGCTTTGCAGGTTTGCATTGGAAGCCGCCCATATAGATGATATTTGGCATTGTTGGTCTTGGAAACTCAAAAGTACAGGGGACTAGTGGAGGACTTTGTGAGGTGGTGCGGGATCAATCATCTGCAGCTAAACTTGTCCAAGACCAAGGAACTAGTAGTGGACTTCAGAAGGAAGAAACCACATTTCCAGCCTGTGTACATTGAGGGAGTTGATGTGGAGGTAGTGAGAAATATTTGGGGCTTTAACTGGATGACGAGCTGGATTGGACAGCAAATATGGACTCTCTCTGCAGAAAAGGACAGAGCCGTCTGTATTTTTTGAGAACGCTAGGGTCCTTCAAAATCTGCAAAAAAACTACTGCAGATGTTTTACCAGTCTGTGGTGACGAGCTTCCTCTTTTATGGTGTAGTTTATTGGGGAGGAAGCAGCAAGAAGAGAGATGCTGGCAGACTGGACAGACTGGTAAGGAGAGCTGGCTCAGTAGTAGGGTCAGAACTGGATTTACTGGTGGCAGTGGCAGAAAGAAGGACCCTGGACAAATTGCTGTCCGTCTATTTTGCAGTACATGAGGAAGAAACTTCAACATAAAATCATCTTTAATTTTACCAATATCCACAGTATTGTAGGTGTAGTAAGGAGACTGTTACCTTTCGAATACAACTCCACAATGCGCAGATGCGCTAATAAGTGTTCGGATTGTCACGTGTGAGGTTCCCTTTTCCAAAATATGTGTCCTGCGTGTCGAGAGATCATGTGTGCATCACGTGTTTTGTCAAAATAAGTGCCTGCTGCAGACGTGTCAAAACAGTTTATGATAAAAGAGACACTCACGTTCCCAAAATACACTCTAGACACTTCCTTAACAGTAAACTCTGATTACGCATGAGATTAGGCGGGTATGTGGCAAACGCGAGCGTCTCTTTTATCATAAACCCTTTAGACGCAGCAGGCACTTACCTTGGCACGACACATGATGCACACACGATCTCTCAAAGCGCAGAACACATTCCCTGAAATTACAAACCACACACATGACAAGCTACATACAAAACTTCGCATTGTGCGCCCTCAAAAAAAGAACATAACAAACAAACCAATCATTTTGCAGGATGCATTTTCTTTCACCACCTTTAACAGAAAGAATATCATATAAATTAATATGTTAGACTAAATGGTTATAGACTAGAATGTTATATATTTATATAGCTCTTTTCTGCAGCACTTTACACATGGAAACGGGAATTCTTCTCAACCACCATCAACGTGCAGAATCCACCTGGATGATGGGACGACATACTGCACCAGAACACCCACCATTATTGGCGAAGAGATAAACAGAGTGATATAGCCTTTATATATTGGGTTGATTAGTAGGCCAATGGGCAGATTTGGCCAGGTTGCCAGTGTATACCCCTACTTTTTTCCAAAGTATATCCTGGGATTTTTAACAACCACAGAGAGTCAGGACCTTGGTTTAACCTCTAATCTGAAGGACAGTGCTTTTTGACAGTGTAGTGTCCCAATCACTATACTGGGGACCACAAGGTGAGCACTCCCTGCTGGTCTCACTGACACCAACCTAGTTTGCCCAAGAGGTCTCCCATCCAGGTACTGATCAGCCTTAACCCTGCTTAGCTCAATTAAGCAACCAAGCTTGGGCTACGGGATGACACAGTCTTACCATGCATGCAGGGCCGTTTGAAGGAATTTGGGGGCCCCAAGCAAAATGGACACGGAGGCCCCCCACACGCACACAAAGCCTACAGGAACAACAGCATAGCCATACAGTTTAAGTTTACCCACACTTTATATAAATAAAAATGGTTTACAATGGCAGTAAAACTAACTATTATCAGCTTAAATAGAATTTAGTTGTACTTGATAGCAGAGGACAGCAGAGATCACGTGGTTGGCTGGCTGCTGTCAGCGACTACTGAGAGGGGCCCTCTTGAGAGGGATCCCGATAACCGTGTCATTGCACTTTACTGCATTGACTATCAAAGGGGCGCTCACACAGTTTGTCGTTGCATTTTATTCTTAACCAGTCATTGTCTTGGGGCCCCAGGCCAGCTCGGGGCCCCAAGCAATTGCTTGGTTTGCTTGCCTTGTTGCGACAGGCCTGCATGCATGACAGTCTTACCATGCATGACAGCCTGGAGTGATAATGTATCTTGTGCCTATAACCTTTTGCCTTGACTTTATGATGTTTAAAGGACTTTGTTAGATAGTAAACGCTACACGCTGATAAAGATTACTGTGATTAGCAATTACTGTGGCTAATATTTACCAACCAACAACAATCATTTGTAAGTGTAACACCAGTGGTTCAGCTCTAAACAGTGAGTATAAGATTCAGTAAAACACCTGACGAGACAAAATTTGATTTAAATTATAATTTTAATGCTATTGTTTGGATTTCTAGATTTGTGTACAAAATTCCTAAAACATTATGTTCATCTCAGACGATCTACATATTTTATTTCCAGTTCGTATTTCCATCACTCATGTTTTACTTTCTTTCTGAATAAAACTCTCAAAAGAAACCTTAATGCATATATTGCAAAAAATACAAAAATGAAAACTGCCACCATTAAAGTCAAAATAACATCTATGGAGTGGTAAGCGATCCAGGACATTCTGAAAGACTGCGTTCGTAAATGAGGAGCCCCACCGTTCCTCATGACAAACTCAATCCAGAAAACAGCACGATCAAGAGGTTTCATTGGCTGATCACGGTGAAGTCTGGACAGTCTCTGCATGTTTTCTCTATAAGATGAATTATACAAGACCTCTTTTAATCCTTCTAGAAATACAGTCCTGTCCAGAGTTGCAATATCTACAACTTTTGCTGTACCCTTTGCTTCCATTCTGAACAGATTGTCAGGTTGATCAAACACTAAAGGGAGACCCAAAATAGGCACCCCATGGTAAATGGCTTCCTGAATTCCATTGGTGCCACCATGTGCCACAAATACTTTAGTCTTGGGATGTCCAAGCAGGTCATTTTGAGGGAGCCAATCCAAAAGTAATGTGTTGTTTCCAAGAGTTTCAGGTCGCGGTCCTGTGTATCTCCAAATAACTTTTTGAGGAAGTTGAGAAAAAGCCACAGCGATCTCATTGGTGACGTCCTGTGGAAGATGAGCAATAAGGGTGCCTAAAGACATGATAATGACTCCATGCTCTCCAGAGCTCTGCACAAATTCCTCAAGATCAGCTGGAAGTGGCTTTGCAGGTTTGCACTGAAAGCCGCCCATATAGATCACATTTGGCATTGTTGGTCTTGGAAACTCAAAAGTAAAGTCATTTCTCATGAGCCAGATATCTGCATTCTGTAGTAGGGAGATGATATCAACATCAGGACCAAAATGTCTGCTACAGAAGGAATTGTAGCAGGGTTTGGACACTATTGCAAACTGAATCACGGTAAAAATGTAAGTCAAAACATTCTTGACCCGTTGGATAAATGACATCCTATCGGTTAACTTCGCTCCTGGTATAGGAACGTAAGATAAAGGTGAAGGAGCAATGGCAAAATGCCCCTCTCCGGCAATCGTCCACCGAACGTTAAAAACCAGAGGAATGTTAAATTTGTGAGCCAGTATTGAGCCACTTCCAGCAGCCGGGTCTGACAAAACCACATCAAATTTTGCATCCCTGATTAATGTCATCATGGCTTCATCTTCAAACATTCTCTCAATCATATGAACCATGTCTTCATACACGCTTTTAAATTTAATGATAATTTCGTACTCCAGTTGAATTTGGTGCCAAAAAGAATTCCCATCTCTTTTGATTTTTAAGAGCTGGCCGATCAACGAATTTAAAAACTCCTCATCGAACCCTCCTGTGTTTGGAATGGTGAGAGAATTGTAGAAAGGTGACTCTGTCTTGATATACCAGCTGTTTGAAGGTCTCAACACTGTTACATTGTGTCCTCTGCTATACAGTTCCTCAATAAGGACCTTCATGTTCACCCAGTGACTTCCGTCTAGTGGACACACCAACACTTTACCACCGTCTGCCCCAAGCAATGCGCATAACAGTGTCAGCAAACTGACACAGACTGAATGATGCATCTTCATACACAACCTTTAATGAAAGATCATGATAAAATAGAAATAAATGAAATAAAGACAACAAACGTGTAAAAAAACCTCATAAACAAATAGGGAGGGAAGTTCCCATTCTTCTTATTTAACATCATAGGTACCAGGTTATTGTTATAGTTATACAATTTCTGAAATTGTAATATTTTTATGAAGTTTTCTTAAAAGTCGCTCTAGATTAAAATGTAGTGTTTAACTCTTTCCCCGCCATTGACGAGTTATCACATCAATTAAGAGAAAACATTTGCTTAAAAAATGTTCCTGATGAATTTTATGTTAATCTACAATACCGCAATTATCCACTATATCCGCACTGCAAAAAATGATTTTTAAGAAAAAAAATCTTAAATTAAGATGCTTTTCCTTGATGAGCAAAACGACCCAAGAAAATAAGTCTAGTTTTTAGACCAAAAATATAAAATGTAAGTGATTTTGTGCATAAAAAAACTGCCAATGGGGTAGGCAAAAAAATTTGGTCTAATATTTCTGGTCTAAAAACTATAGACTTATTTTCTTGGGTCGTTTTGCACATCAAGAAAAATCATATTAATTTAAGAATTTTTACTAAAAACAAGACAAAAATACTAAGACATTTTTTTATATAATTTTTTTGAAATGCACTTACTAAATTTATGAAAAAACTGAAGCCAAAATTTTATTTACTAATTTTAAACTCTGTGTATGTTTTGATAATCGTTCTGAATCTGATCTCTCACAAAATTTTCTCACAATTATTTCAGCTTTTTGCTAAAAAAGTTTTCTTTTAAATAATTATTTATTATTCTTAGTATTAAAACCAACATTTAAGCGTTTATAAGCTATGGAAAAAATATGGATAGGATGAAAAAAAATTCGTTTATTGTTTGTTTGAAAGCAGAGGGTCTATTATTTCATTTGATATATTTGTATGTTATATATTTTTAGAATAACATTTTCCTGAAAGGCATTTTGTGAAACATTTGTGAAAATCACAAAACATGCTGATGGGCAACTTTTTTTATAAAATGGCTGGCTGGGAACGAGTTAATTGTGATTAGAGTCTTATACTTGTTTACATCACTGTAGTCATTTTTTTAAAATAATGATTTTTAACCCTTTTAAACTGTTGTCATTATTTACCCTCCATGATTCCACACCCATCTGTTATTGCTGTTGCATGCGTGTGATGTCGGAGACTCAAAGTATTCTCTCTATTTTTATTTAATCAAAATCTTAATGTCTTACGAGTCTGTTTATCTCTCACAGTAAAAGCATCTCATTCTTTTCATTTTTGTAAAACAAACAGCAAATGTTATTTAGTTTTAAAGTTAAAATAAAATTTTCTTTAAAAAAAACCCCACCAACAACAAAATGGAAACAGCTAGATATATTATATGGCTTATGAAAAGTTGACATAACTTATAAAAAAAAGTTGAAATTGTTTAACCTATATATATTTTTTAAGTTAAGGTAATATAAAAATTTATATTGATTTGACAAAAACGCTGCATATTTGTATGTTATGTAATGTTATATAAACATTAAAATTCTGTAAAACATCATTTGATTTAGTGATAATCAACAAATGTAAACAACTCAAATCCTATCAAAAATATTCAGAAGATATTTCAAACCTCACCTGAAAACATGCACTTGTACTCCTTTAAATTCACCTCAGGAGTTTAAATCCTCAGTATTTATTATGCTGCTTTACAAGCCTTTCTAAACGTATAGGGTAAAGGTTCTTTGAATGCGTGAGGCAAACCCCTATCAGGTGCTTTTGGGCGGGAACAGTTGATAAATGCCCATATAATAGGGTTCAAAGATCATGTACCACAACCAACAAAACATCAGATGGGCAAAACAAATTATTATTATTATTTAATTTTGTGTTACACAACTCCACACGATCAGATTAAATTTCTGCTCTCTTAATTTGTAAAGATTGAAGATGAAGCTAAAATCTACTGAGAACATTCCAGTGGAGCACTGAACTAAATGGGTGCATTTAGTGATATTGTTTAAGCTGGTTGTGTAACAGGCAGAATGAATGGAGGGAAATTCAAGCCGGGTTTAATTCTGACGTCTGTACTGTGATTCATGAACGGACAATCCAACAGTGTAAGATGATCACCAATAGAATAAATGGACAATGTACAAAAGTGTAACACAATACCATTAAACTTTGCATGAGGTCACATTAGCACCTATAACCTTTTAAAAGTCCACATATGTTCTTTTTGAAAAAAGTATATGTAGATGTTTTTGATTGACATGTCAAGACCCACTAATAAAAATAAAAATACACAAAAACATTCGTTACCTTTCGTTACCTTTTTGCATGATTATGGCAAAAATCATAATTGTTTATATATATTCCCACCCATAATATTGCAATTGCTATTATTAACGTTGAATAACAAGTCGAAAATCACAGCAAAGCAGCCAACATGCAGACCTGAAGGCATGCCCGCTTTGATAAACATTCCCAATGTTTGATCACATAAATTATTTATTAAAGTATTGATTTTTATCGATTTGACCGACCCTGGGGTTAAATTTTTGTCCCCAGCACTTTTCAAAACAAAGTTACGCCACTGCCTGCAAGAATGGCAAACACTGACAACACGTAGCTGGGAAAAATTATATTGCAATTTTTTATAATCTTCCTTTTTGCATTAGCACTGCAAAGCTGAATCATATGCACATGCACCAATATGAATAAATCCTTAAGCGTAAATATCAAGACAGACACCTAAAGATATTATAAAGATTTGAATCCTAATAAATGTGAGGCAGTTGGCCCTCTTGTGGTTGACCATTGGTGTTATCATTTATGTTAACTTTGTAACCTGGAAAGTGTTATCATAACATAGGATATCTCTTAAAAAAGTGAGTTTTTTGTGTCATGTACAAATACATCACCCATAGAAAACCCAATGAGGTTCCTCGTAAAATTCTTTATTCATAAACTTGATGCAAGTTTACAAATATACTGTACATGGTCAAAATTCTCATCATGGAAAACAAATCTAACCAAAAAACCCCAGAAAGCATGCGGACAGTGTGAGCATCGAGAATCATTCCATTATGAGATGGCACCAAATTCTGTTATTGGTTATTATGAGGGTTGAAGAGAGAAAAACAGAATTATTACTGTTCAGACAAGGAAAACTAAAGACTACCAGTCACAGAAATGTTGGTCAAGCCCGAGTCATTCGGTTTTAGAGACGAAAAATCGTAATGCATAAAATCATATTTTAATTCTCAATAAAACGGACTGCACACAACAACAGCATTAACTTGCAAAACAGACACTCGAGTTATTCTGTAACAGCTCTGTTGAATTACATTTACATGTGATTGTGGTACAAGATCACTTTTGCATCCATGCTAAATATGTCTGTTACGTGATGCTGGGCACTCAGGAAGAATTAGCATATTAAAAATCTGGACCCTCTTAAACTGTGCTGACCCCAGAAGCACAACCATAACATTCTGTGTCCTTAAATATTTACAACTAGGAAGGTTTTGAATTTCGACAGCAAAAATATTGTTTGAACACTTAATGCGCAAACAAGGTAATATTGCTATTCTTATTTTTTACTTATAGTCAAGAGTTGTCCAGTAACACTTGTCAATATAGAAATAAACCCATTCATTAAATACTACTAATAGCTGGTAAACAACTCTTGCTTCGCTTATTAAGGAAGCCAAGAGATGTTCTGTTCTTAAAGTGTCCGGATAAAATAAAAAGGCTATATAAGGTTTGTGGACAAAATGGATTTTCCTGAGTTTTCAATGAAAACCTTCAGATACACCAGCCTTTGATCATTCATTTGTTTTAATTGTAATACACCGCAACACAGTTTGGGGGGCAATATGAAGTTTTACTGTGAATCCATTGACCATTAAGACTCTGAAAGGGTATATACCAAAAACAGTGATCTTGTAGTGTTGTGCTATGAGAACTGGATTACGTACTTTGATGATTTTAATCTATGCTCACAAAAGGAAATAAACTGACAGCATATTGAAGCGCTGCTGATATTAAAGAGGGTTGTTAACCTCAAATGTATTGAACAGCAACGTAGATAACAGTTGGGGGTGGGGAAAAAAGTTATGTTCATATCACTTATATAAATACAATTTTTAAGATATTACCCCCATTTTGAGCAACGACAACTTCCCCCGTTGACTTGAAAATTCCGATAAATGCCCCCACTTCACATAAACACCACATTTAAGACGCCTCATATCCATTTACAAGTATACAAGTTGAGCTCCGTTGAATTATAGAGCAATGGCATGTTCTGCTTCAACCTTTCAAAGCCAAAGTTTACATTTGTCCATTATTGGTCAGATCAGCCACATGCTAAAAGCGAGCAATAAGGAAATCGAGTGAAATTCGTCCTTATGATGGAAAAACAAGATCCAGAGCTATACATCCGCCCTTTTTTCTCGTTCTCGCCGTTATCATTATTAACAATAGGGTTGCTTACAAGCGTACGCATATAATTGTGGCAAGTAACGATTCTTCGACAACATCAGCATTAAATGTACCAGTATATGTTAACTCATAATGCATGAGGAAAAGTCTCTACAGATACGAGAGCAGTGGCACATTGTCTTCACATTGTCTCTGGTTGCATCCATTTCCTGTTTTAAGTTCAGTAAACCCCACTTAGTCAAAACGGCAAAGCCATTTAAAAGCCGACAAAACGGATCAGATCCAGCGTCGCTGTTGAGCATCTCCATCCATGTTTTAATCCAAAAGTGAAGATGGGAGGCAACAAAAACCACCTATAGGGATTTCCATGTTATTTGGAACCTGTTAGTACCAAGGCTCTGAACATCCCATTATGGTACGAGAAAATAAATGACGAAAGAGCGTGAGGAACAGACACCACTGAAGAGCGACACAGGCATGGGATATGGTCAATAAAGTCCAGCTTTGCAGAAGATAAAAGGATGATGCAAATTTCCAGACAGCAAGAGCCCAAATGTTTTCCTTACTGATGGTTTCCACTTACACAAGAGCATCATACTCAAGCCAAAAAGGTGAATAACATTGGTAAAATAAAGCAAGGGTTTGAGACCGGATATCCCATGTTTGCAGTAATGCTTCTTCTAGCCATCTTCTTTCGGAGGTGTGTACCAGCCTGAAAAAAAGCAAAGCACCGTGTGTCAACTCCCTTGTTTCAACCATAAATGATTGAGATCATTACAGGTTCACTTACCGTTCTTTTCATGAATCTGAACCAATGATTTGTATGACTGTTGTGCTCTGGCAAGATTGTATTGATTCTGTAAAGAAACAAATTGAAGTGTTAACACCATTCAAACATTTCTGCAAGTCAACACAAGGACAAAAGTGTCCGAACGAACCTTATTTGCTCCGAACTGCACTCTGGCTTTTCCTTTGACTAAGGTGGCGTTGATTTGCATGATGACTGACTCTATTGAGTAGGCACTGCTCCAGCCCTATGATCACCAGATGATTCATTTTAAATCTGAACAATGTGCACGAACCAAGACGCAAGCATGTGAACAATGGAAATTCAAACCTGTTTTGTAAGTAGCTCCATACACAACGCTCCTCCTCCAAGAACATAGCTGGAAGAAATAATGATCATGTAAATCTTATGTTTTAATGTGGGCATAGTATTTTTAACTCGCTGAACAAAACATGAAAAAATGCTCACCCTCCAGACAGGACAGGAGACACAACCCGTACAAAAGGAGGATCAAAGGGGAAGTTATCCTGCCATCAAAAAGATTCAAGTTCAGCTACAGTTGCATGTAATCTTTCATTCAAAATGCCTTCAGATCAAGATTTTGTAAAACGAGTAAACCAACCACTAACTTTATAAGAGAAATTGAGCAGAATGTAGTCCATGCCTTCTTTTTCCTTCAAAACCTGCAAGTCGCTGTGCAACGGACTGTCCGGGTCAACCCTTAAAAAACAAAACGAAAAATATAGAATATCTACATAAAGACCTAAACATATAAAACATTATTAGCCAACATGATACTAAGATCATGTAACTGCACTTACGTCCTTAACTTGACATGCCATTCGTACAGGCTATCATTGACCAACTCGACCGAATAGATACCTGTTACAGACAGAAAGGGATGTTAAAGGAATAGTCTACTCATTTTCAATATTAAAATATGTTATTACCTTAACTAAGAACCGTTGACACATCCCTCCATCATCTGTGCGCGTGCACGCAAGCGCCGGAGCGCGCCGCGACACTTCGTTAGCATTTAGCTTAGCCCCATTCATTCAATGGTACCAATCAGAGATAAAGTTAGAAGTGACCAAACACATCAACGTTTTTCCTATTTAAGACGAGTAGTTATATGAGCAAGTTTGGTGGTACAAAATAAAACTTAGTGCTTTTCTAAGCGGATTTAAAAGAGGAACTATATTTTATGGCATAATAGCACTTTTGGGAGTACTTCGACTCGCCTGAAAAGTCCGATCCCCTTCTCACTCTCATAATGGGAGAGGGAGGGTGTTACTGCGCCGAGGCAAAGTACTCCCTATCGAAGCGTCGCAGCGCGCTCCAGCGCTTACGTGCACGCACACAGATGATAGAGGAATGTATCAACAATTCTTAGTTAAGGTAATAACATATTTTAATATTGAAAATGAGTAGACTATTCCTTTAAAAATACAAATGTAAACACATATCTGTGACACTCCTCTCACTGAAGCTTAAAGATAAACACATTTTCTGAAATGCCCAATATAGTGAAATTACCCGTCTTATAACTCTGTGATCTATAGATCTCCCTGAGTTCCTTCATGAGACGATCAGAGGCCTGAACTGAACCAGAGACGGCACCCTAAGAGAGCAACAACAGGTACGATTTAGGATGCAAATACAGCACAGTTAGCCACAATGTTTTAAATAATTCCTGTGTGCAAGTTACAACAACTTGCAAATACATTAAGGGGTGGTTTCCCGGACAGGGCTTATCATAGTCCCAGAATAAATTGCATGTTTGTGGTGCCTTAATTTATGGCGCTTTTCCATTGCATAGTACCCCACGTTTTTGTTTGGGTCAGCTTACTTTTCAGCGTTTTTTCACTGGGTTCAGTTCGTAGTACCAGATACTTTTTTTAGTACCACCTCGGTCGGGGTTCAAAGCGACCCGAGCTGATACCAAAACGTGAAGCGAAAACACTGTAGATCACTGATTGGTCTGAGAGAATCGTCACTACCAGCGTCATCGCTATAATGTAAAAGATTAGCTTTACCTTCATGCCAGCTTGCGCTGTGCCCTGCTACAAGTTCCCAAACTCCCTTTTAGCAATGAAGAACATCCACAGGTTGTGAATCAGGAACACCAATACCTTTTTTCCAGACTTGCAGTTTGTGGTGGCTAGGGGTGTAACGATTAATAGTGCAAATGCACGTTTTCTCATTGAATGAATTACGGTGAAATGCCGCCACATCCAAAAGCCAGAGGGCGCTCTTGTGCAGAAACTCCAATTGTGCCACAGTAGCATTACAAACGCTATTCCAGGAAATGTCTAGAAGAACATTTATATCGCCGTTCTTCAGATTGTTTCAGGTATTTTCATAATAAAGAATATTTTGAATTATTTTTTTAACCAAATTTTGCTTTTTTAAATGCACTTTTTAAACGACTCTGACTCAATGATTTTAGATTGATAAGGACTTCTTACTGACCAAAACGCCATAGTACACGCACAAGCTGCGCATAAAACCGAATCGCAGCCTTGCGATTCAGAATCAATTACAGACATTGTTACGATTAATCGTTACATTCCTAGTGGGCTGACCCGACCTGACCCAAACCGTGGGCTACTATGCAATGGAAAAGCAGCATTAGAAACATCTTGTACCGACATTTTTTAACATATAACAGTGCCATTGTTTTGTCTCAAGATGCATACCAGTATTGTTTTTTTGTAAGGTATGTTTGTAAAAACTACTTAAATGTCATTATAATCCAAACCCTGTCTGGAAAACTTCCCTTAAGTTAATTAAAACACAAAATAAAATTTGCTTTAGGAAATTGTAAAGAGATCAAATGTATAATACATGTTTAATATATTTAATCAAATGTCATTTTAACACGTTGCAAATACTTCATTTATTTTTATTGTTTTGTATAAAAATTTTAAGGGCCAGATTTACCAAACATGGCAAATTAGCGATTTCAAAAAAGCGCCAAGGTGAGTGGAAATTTCTGCCGGTGATTCACTTGACAAGGCGCATGCTAAAGACCAAAGGCACAACAATCTTAATTCCATAATGACCAACGCAATTTAAGACATTTTTGGGGCAGTAAATAATGGCGCAAATACCAATAAATTGACAAGCGGAGATCTTCGCAAATCATTGCGTGATTCATTTAAATTATTTCCTCCCAAAAATGTTGCATCTGAAAGGGAAATTCCTACAAGTGCATATGCTATAAATCTTCACTGCATGTCTTTAATGAATCCTGACAGGTTTTTTTTAACGGTAATAGAGGCATTTGCACTGGCACAAGCTGTTAGTAAATCTGGCCCAAAATGTCCGTAAACAAAAAACTGAAAGATCTTACGTGAACAGCCAGTAGAGTACCTGAAGTACACAAACGGAAGGTAAAGACTTGCTGTTCTTTGACTCAAATGTTAATTCAGGATCACTCTGATAGATTTACAATGTTCATTTTGCTATTTACAGAGTTCATTCAGTGCAAGTTCTGTCTGAGTTTCAAGCTGGTAGCATGCACATTTTATAAGCAATTCATTAAAAGAGCCCAGCCTGTAGGTGTCAATCATTTCTAGAAGTGCAAAAAACTCTTCCAGTATAAAATTGTTTCTTAGTAAGCTACATCAATTGTATTCCAGAGAAATGTCAACATCTCCAAGTTAAAACCTGCTTCAAAGTGTTTACCAAAAAAAAGAAAACCCATCCCACCCCAAAATGTAAAAAAGGTACCTTACCGAATGGACACTTACGTTCAAGTGGTCCTGCCTCTGATTCTTGCGGATCTTCTCCAGGATGGCCAAATTCTCCTTTTCAATACCATCATCCTCTGACTTTTTTCCATCAACTGGTTCCTCTTTCATTTCATAGTGGTCGAGATCTTCTATATCCTGCTGCCACAGGAACAAACCAAAGTGTTGGGTATCAGTTTGTCTTCTCACCGTATGAGAACCACCCGTTAAAATCCTCTAAAGTTTAATACCTCTACCATTTCCTCCTCCTCCTCTTCTTCGGAAGTCACTTCATCTGTTGTCCCATGCTGGAGTGAACACAAAATGGTTTGCATTAACTTCCATGTCTAAAAACATGGAAAAGTGCATGTAGATCTGTGCCATGTTGTCTCACCTTTCTGTCTTGATTGATGGGTCCAGCAGGAAGTGGCTGGTCCAGCATCTCCACATCAGGATGCTGGGGCAGGTTATAGAGTCGACATAAATCACAAATCAGCCTTTTCAGCTGCTGAAGGAGCTGCATGAGAATTATGTGATGAAAAATCATAAATAACACTAAAGACATTTGCGGTTTACATGTTTACCTGCTAAAACATATTGAATATTGAAGATATTGGTATCAAAATCTGCATGATCTGATCACAACTGGTCAGACAAGACACATCTTTAATTTCACTTGCTAGTAACAATTGTATAAAATTTGCTGTTACAAGTGGTTTATAACTGAGAGGCAAGCAGGTTTTCATCTCCAAATGGGTGATTCTCGCGAAATTAGACTTATGAGGTGTCATGAAACATTTTGATAAAAAAAGTAAATGCAAAGTAAGAGTATCAAAATAAGAAGCATACAGTTACAAACTTCTCTTCATGTACTATTTTGCACATGATTTCAAATGACATCATACAAACTAATTTTGTTGTTTTTCCACATTTAAAAGGAAATTTTTCATTACCGCAACGTGTCCATGACTGGATTTGGGTTCTTTGACATGGAAATATTTATAATTAAAAAATCTAAAAAAAAAAAGCTTCAGTGCATGTTATACAATAAACATTTACAGTAAAGAAACATGTGGTATTAGGTGATCATTGGTAAACGTACAGACAATAATAAGAAATATAAATGTGTGCAAGACCAATTTTCTCATCCTCCGCAACAATTTTCAATCATTGTTCAAGCCCTCGAGAAACTAACATTTTCAAAAATGGGACATAATTGACTGTGACACTCAAGATGCCTATTTTTCCTCTCCAGACAAAAGTTGACATTTTGTTTGTCATAGTACCTAGACAACTTTTTAGTTCTCATTACCGAAACATGAGTTTGTAAATGCATATATTTAAAATAATATCATGTTGCGGTAATGATCATTTTTGATAATGCTAATCTAAAAAATTTAAATAATTCTATAGGAAATATTTTTTAAATCCTCTTAAAATAATGGTTATAATAAGTTAAGACCTTAATCTTATATGTGCATAAAACAATTGGCTTCAAGGGCTTTTTAAAAGTTCTGATGCTGGACACCTTCTAAATCTGGATTCCGTGAGAATCACCCAAATGTGATTGATCTGACACCATAAATCTTCACCCGTTTAAATTTAGAGATGTCTGCTTGTGATCATCTTAAATCAAACACAATAAAGTTACCAGCAGATGTCTTGATCAAATGTGAACCTATCTGTGAAAATCCATCTTTAAGTCGTTTTTAGTGATTAACTGTTTTCTGTATAAATCATCTTGCATAACATAAAGAACATTCTGTGAAAATATAACCTTGATATCTTTATTTTTGGTCAAGTGACTGAAATCAGCCTGGATTTCACATGCAGGGTCACCATTGTAGATTTGAATTGAATACACATGGGTGTTTATTGAATAAGGAAAGATTCTTACCAGAGTATTGCCTCTTCTAACATCTTCTAGGCGTTCAAGGACCTCGGTCAAACTTGGGTCATCAGAGTCAACAAACCATATTGGTGGGGTTAAAGGGTAAGACTCCTAGGAAAATAAGCAGTTCCAATGTCAGCATCCTTTAGCAAGGTTGTTTAATTCTGAGCTGATCAGTCGCATGTAAAGTTTGTAAAAAATAAATCAAAGCCGGTTATTGCACAAGCTAGCTTAATTTGAAAGACTTTCCGAGTAAACAACCAAATGAGACCACAGTGGATCTATGCCGCAAACTGTGTCGGAGCAAATGATGATGTTCCTGTGGTTCAGTTGCACGGAGCAACACCATGTGAACATTCTGTTCCCATCCTCTAGCTAGTAATCCCCTCCCATCTTTATGTCCCCACGTCAGGGGCGATTCACAGCCGAAATTGTGGAGATTCATGTGCTTGTCAAGATCACATCAAGGCATTGCACAGTAACTACCTGGACCATAATGATACCAAAACATGAGTTAGTGCCACTGCAGCGTTGTGATGTGTTTGTTTGTGTACAGTCTGACTGAATCCCTCTCTCATTGATACCCATTCAGATTCAATACTTGCCTTAGACTCAATTGAGAAATAATATGCATTTAGTTAGTTAGTTAATGCAAGTTAGTTAGTCCATTATTAACGTGCAGGGGTTGTTTAAATATAAAGTTAGGAAACGCGCTAATATTGCTAACAGTAGCAATATATCGATCGGGTAACTCGATATGCAAATTAAAATCGCCTGATCAATAAATTCGTACGCTTTAACTAACAATAAGCGCACAACTGTTATTATTTTTAAATCTACGCATTTCGTGATACTTCCTAGGCCTCGTGACATAAAAACTTTAGCTAACGATAGCTTTGTTAGCTAGGCTAACGTTACGTTGGTAAATTTTGAAATTAAATAAAAAAAAGTAATAATTCGTTACAGCTCCCAAAATAACGTATGTAGTCGGCTCAACATCATAAAACCGACATTTTTCCTAAAACGTTATCAGACAACCAACTGGCTAAAATATCAACCCGGCTAAGCTAGCACCCAAGCTAATAACTTGCTAACTTTTATTCAGAATTACCTAAACGCTAAATAAAACAGTACATTTCAATGTGATTTAACCATGTCATGTTTTTCTATAGACAAATATGTTTATTATTATCTAGCTAACGTTAGTTGTCTTAGCCAACAAAGTTTACGATGAGCTAACTTTGTTAGCGCATCAAATTAGCAAGCTAATGTAACTCACTGCTACGTTCATTAGCTCAATAACGTTACTGCCCCGAGAAGTTTTGTTTTCAACATCGATAATCGATGTTGGCGGCCCGGTATGTCTTTATTTGTTTTATAAATGCCTATTGAGCTTATTTAAAGCTAACGCAGATTGCGGTTAGTGTTATTGCACTCGGCCTTGTCTCGATCGCTTATTAGATACACAAGGGCTACTGAATCTTACCGTGATATTGCAGTGAATAATTAGTAGCTTTTCTCCCGTCACATTAAACTGGCAGCTCAGTTCGTCTGGTTTCCAATCTATTATTCGGAATCGTTCATGGTTTGGGTCAAAGATTGACTCCAGGAACTTTAATTCGGCCTTCAGCCCCGACACCGACATCTTCCACTCATCTCATCAGGAGCCAGGCCGCGGGGGGAAGGGACTCACCGAGTACTGCGAGCGCGCAGCTGATCCCAGTCTCTCTCTCTCTCTCTCTCTCTCTCTCTCTCTCTCTCTCTCTCTCTGTCTGTGCGGAGTCGAGGCTGGAGGAGAGAAACAACAAAGAGTGTGGGGAGGGAGAGGGTAGCACTGGAGACAGGGGGAAAAAGAGAAAACAACGCCCGCCAACAATATTGAGGGAGTGCATAACATGCAAAACATACTGTTGGTTTGTCATACTCATAGCCCGTTTTTTCTAACCCTAACAGCAACAATTATGTCATACTTATCATCAATCAAAAATTGTATCTTCAAATCTGTCATCCAGCATAATAATTTCTTAAATTAATTAATTAATTAAAAACCGTTCTTACTACTACCGATGACTATAGCAGGCAATCAAATCCCAGAATAGATACAAAATAATCTCAGGATGAGACAAAATATTTGATAAAATGACAAGAGTACATTTTTACAAATTCAAGACAAAGAGTGACTACACTGAAGATGCTAAAATTAATTTGATTAATTTCAGATTTTATTAGTAAAATATTAATTTTATTCCATAGTTTTAATGTGTTTATTATTTTTCTAAAATGTGAAAAAATATAAAGTTTATGTAAGTAACACTAAACTTTTGAACTGCACCGTGTATTTAACTTTTTTTGCATAAATGTGTTTACAAAAATTCCTAAGTGATTTCCTAAATTTTATAAGTAAGGAACTGATTTGGGTGGGAGGGGCACACAATTTGACTGCATTTTCTTTTACCTTTTTCACAATCTTGGGCATGTCAAAGATTAGTAAAACATTGGCTTTGATGCATTTTTAGTTTTTGTGCAGCATCAGATTAAATTTTTTTCCTCCCTTATTTATAGGCCGTGTTTTTGACCTATTGACTTCCATTATAACGACATTTTTTTGATTGCAAAGCCATGGCACCATATTATCATGCTTGATTGTTGGTGGTTTTTCCTTCTGTAAAGAGTGCAATTTGTCCTTTTTACGGTTGATCAAAAAACAGAGCTTAAATTTCTAACTTGTACATTGAGTTATTTTATACCACTTATGAACTTGGCAATTAAGGAGTTAAAATCATATAATTTTAAGGTCTGGGCAAAAAAATAGATTTTTCGATTAATCTGTTTTTTTACGTGGTCGATTCAAATTCGATTCTTAAAAGCCACAAATCGTTTTTTCCACATATTATTTTCGCAAACATTGAACGTAAGATTAACGTTAATCTAATTACTAGTGTTCTCTACTATATATATATATATATATATATATATATATATATATATATATATATATATATATATATATATATATATATATATATATATATATATATATATATATATATATAAATATAATATAATATAATATATAATATAATATAATATAATATAATATAATATAATATAAAATTCTACATAATCTATATTCATTGAGTTAAATCGAACCCCCCACCCTGGAAAAATCGGAATCGAAAATCGAACTGAGAACTGGAATCAAATCGATTTCATAGCTTGTGAATCGAAATCGAATCGATCTGGAACATTTCAATCGATACCTAGGAATTTTTGTAAACATTTGGTAATTTTGATCAGAAAACAAAATGGATTTTTTTTCATTTGATACATTTTTACAACAGTTTAATTTAGTGGCCTTTTTTGGCCACTAACAACACGAAAGGGTAGTAAATTTGCCCAGAGTGGTTCACTGGCTCATAATCATAGGGGAACCTTTTTAAGTGCCATATAGCACCTATTTAGTACCCATGTAGAAACTGTGTAGAATCCATTTGTGCTATATAGAACCATGTCTGGTGCGGTGTACCCCTGAATGGTTCCTAATAGGTGCTTTATTGGTGCTATATAGCACTAAAATGGTTCCCCTATGATTACGCGCTTTTAGTGCTATTCAGCCCCGGTTTGTAGGAGTGTATATTGTTGAGTTTTTTTTAATAATTCAAAGCAGTTTCTTAAAATATATGTAAATATAAGATTTGTCACCAAAAATCATTCCATTTGCTAAAACACAAAGAAAGTTGTGATCAAATTAAGACTAAAAATAACAAAAACAAAATGGCCCCAACAACACATAAGGGTTTACTAACTATTTTGTAAAGGATGCTGAAATCCTGTAAGAGTCAGGTCAATATCTGTTATCAAACTTACTATATATAACGTTTGCTGAAATCAGGTTTATCACATGTAGTCGTTTACAATCCACAACATAGTTAAACTGTAATAAAAATGTAATGTGAAACTAACTAGGATTTAAAGTAAAATGATTGCATTTGGGTTAGCAGCAGCCTATTGTTACATGCGGAGAGTTAAAGTTTAATGCTTGTTAAATTATATTTCATTTGAATCAGACAATTATTATTTTATAACTGATACACAACCATTTTATTTACAGTCTAAATAAAACTTTTACCAAAATAGTGAATTTCTAAGGTTAATATTGCTTTTTGTCTCCCTCTAGTGGCGAATGTTGTTTCTGCACATAATTATACCGCGGGCCCTTTCTTCTTTATTTGTCGTTTGATCATCATACAGTGTCCAGTCACAAAGAGCGCTGTTAGATAAACCAAGACGCGGACAAGGAAGTTTTAGTAACTGTGGCCCAAAAAGTGAATTTTGTATGAATGTATGATAACTGTAGCTATTTAAAATGTTAAGGGGCGGGACACTATCTGTCAATTCATTGCTGATATTTAAATATTGCAGCAGACAGAACCTCAAGTCATTCAAGCAGCTGAGCAAGTTTGTACGAGGTCTTTCCGTTCACCAACACTGCCCGAGCATGAAATGCCTTCGGCTTTATCTGCTGCTCATAATGACCCAAACTGCTTATATGAACCGAATCAAGAAGGACCGAGACTGTACGTGGCGTTGTGAGGTATGATACAATAATTTTTTATTATTTTGCTCATGCACGTATGTTTTGATGTTATTAATTAAATTTGTATGTCATAGTGTGTTAATAGTAATTATTAAATCTTTAATTAAATTCTAAATTGTTTATTTATTTTTTTCTTTTGGTTTTACTAGTAAAATGAATTAAACTCGAAAAAAAGTCAGATAAATGGACTCAAATAAAATTTTGCATCTACCAGCACTTACGTAATATTCATTTGCATGCGTAAATAGTTACCCTAAGTACATTCAGCCCATACCTGTTTGTGCTACCTTTGTGTTGTTATAATAGGTGACAGGTCTATTTTTTGTATAAATTGATCCCATCTGTAACACTGACAAATTTAACACTACATAAGCTGTCTCTTATTCTTACCAACACAGGATATTTGATGCGCAAAGTAACTTTAAGGTTGTTTAGATAAATGTAATAGGATATAAACACAAGATTCTCGTGATTTACATCACAGGTTTAGTGTAACCAGGAACTGTTTAAGTTGCCACGAGTGGGAAATCCCTTATAACACCACCCTTATGTTGATATTTCCTCCTAGATTATAAAGCAGTGTCTGTACCTTGAGCACAGTGCATAAAAGAAATAGTACACTACTGTATCACAATGAGTCACTTAATGCTTTAATCCAAAACCATTTCTTTCTAAACAGGGTCTACGGTGTAAATCCAAACCCTACTGTGAGTATCTGTCGATCTGTGCATCATCGCACATCACTTATCACAACACATCGATATCAATACACAGTATATATACACGGCTGTATACATTTAAAGGGTCAGTTCACCTCCAAATGAAACAAAATTGTCTTAAAATAATAGTTTAATATGTTTTAAACCCATTTATGTGCCTTCAGGACACTTAAAATATATATGGTAACACGTTGAATAATTTTATAATGCTCCTCTTGAAGCTTGAGGAGAGGTGGTCCACTCCTATTGCAAACATATTTTTTTTATTTTTATCCTTTATTAAACTCACTTTATTTTCAAGACCAGCATGATAGTAAGCGTTTGATCTGTTTTTATATCTTTCAGCTCTGCTATCAGAATCTCATTGCAGGAAACAGACTGTCAGCAATGTATTCAATAATGTGAAGCTGTCTACTGTATTGGGATGTGAGGGGAGGAAATGTTCATTGCAGTTAAAAATAGCAACATCAGTAAACGTTACTAGTAAGTATCATTAATTTCAATTTAATGAATCATTTTGATAATTGTGGTTATGCACTAACCACCTGCAGAAATGATAAAATAGCTTTAGAGAGAAGAAAAAGAGTATTTAACCATCTGTCTTATAAATCATTGCATTTAACCAAATACTCGAGTAAAACATTCACACAATTTTCCATCTAATCATGTAAACATCTTGAAAATGACATCAGTTCAATATAAAGTTAAAAATTCAACTATTTATAATGTTAAAGTTTAAATATTAACCACAATGTGCCTGTATCATTACCATATTGCTGATAGAAGAGTATATTAATTAAAGGACACCACTTCACTTCCCATTGGTTGAAATATGATCCTTTATTTTTCAGGTGATATCCGTGGAGTTTCACTGTGTGCCGATTCTGCAGGGATGATGGGACATTGCCAGATTTATAACTTTGACCATGATGCCAGAAAAAGTTTTATAGGAAAACAGGTGCATACGCCTTTATCACACTTCTTATTTTTATCAATCTGTCATTGTGGTTTGAAATAGTAAAATTTTATTCTTTACCCGCAGGCTGGTGTGCAGTTTAAGTGCATTCCTGTTAGACCCGGTCAGCACGTGTTTGTAACTCTTAAAACGGTTCCTAACTACTGTAAAGCCACGAAGATGCAAAAATACATTGTCCCTGGTATGTGTGTGCGTTTATTGTGACTTTATTCAATGCAAATCCACAAGGAAGCTACATGTAGCATTAACATATGTCTTTTAAATATCAGAATGCAGCCATGAAGATATCAGAAATGAAATATCTGAGTGCATCAGTAAGTATGCATAATGCTTTTTCATTTTGATGCTGCTGTGGTCAGTGTTTAGTTAATGGGTAGTCAAAACACTTCCTGTAATACTGTAGATAAACTCACATGCGTCTGTCTAGATGTAAAGATTTAACCAAAGTTGTACTTGTAGCTGGAAAGCTGGAGTATAATATAGATAAAGTCAAAAGGAAAATGACAGTGATGGTGAAAGATGCACCAGAGGATACGGATTATAACCTCAGGCTCTGTCATAAACGCAGTGTGATCTGTGCAGGTGACGGGACACTCAAAACAGTAAGCACATATACCATTTTTTTTATTGTTTAAAATATTTTGGCATTGTTTTCACCGAGTCCTTGTGTGTTTTAAATGTTTTTCAGATAAAAGCACAAGATCTACAGAAGAGCATTACATTTCAGTATTCCAAAGCACTGCCGTGTTTGTGCATTGAGGTAACAAGGGATACTTTGGTGAAAACATTCATCTTCTTTGATGAAAAAGATACTGTGCATTGACACATGTGTTATTTACTTTAGGGTTGGCCTGCCAGAGTAGATGCACGGCGAGTTCAAGCATGTCCATTCAAAAACGGCAAGTGATGCTTATTATCTCATTATTTTAATGATACCCTACAAAAAGGTTTCATTCCTTTCCTGGACGAATATGATGAAATCTAAGTCTTGGAGGCTAAATACCTGTAAACTGGTTTTAATCAAGTCCAATATATTTATAGGACAGCCTCAAGTGACATGCATTAGGTTACGCTAAAGAGAAAGACATTTTTGTTGTTGTTTTTAAAGGGGCCATGACACAAGACTTTTTTAAGATGTCAAATAAATCTTTGGTGTGCCCAGAGCACATGTGCAAAGTTTTAGCTCAAAATACCATATAAATAATTTATTATAGCATGTTAAAATTGACACTTTGTAGGTGTGTGCAAAAATGTGCCATTTTGGGTGTGTCCTTTAAAATGCAAATGAGCTGATGAATTTTAAACACTGATCACAATGATGGTGGTTTGTTGCATTTAAAACTCAGTTGTGCTTTTCTCTGCACTAAATTGCAGTGCTGTGGTTGGATAGTGCAGCTTAAGGGGTGTTATTATTATAATAAGAGCTCCTTATGACATCATAAGGAGAGCCAAATTTCAACAACCTATTTTTTTCATGTGCTTGTAGAGAATGGTTTACCAAAACTAAGTTACTGGGTTGATCTTTTTCTCATTTTCTAGGTTGATATAAGCACTGGGGACCCAATCTTAGCACTTAAACATGGAAAAAGTCAGATTTTCATGCCATGGCCCCTTTAAGGGGTAACATTACAAGTCCTATATTTAGGTTGATTTGGTAGTTTATTTAGAATAAAACTTTTTTTTATTGCATGCAACACATGCTTTAGATAAGCTAACAATTATTTGGTAACACTGCAATAAAGTTTCATTCATTAATATTAGTGAATGCTATAACATGAACTAACAATGAGCAATACATTTTTACAGTATTTGTTATTCATCCTTATTATTGTTATGTAATAAAAATACTATTGTTCATGTTAGTTCATTGTGCATTAACAGATATAGCTTTTGATTTTAAAATTGTATTAGCAAATGTTAAAATTTACACAACCCAGGATCAATAAATACTGTAGAAGTATTTAAAGGGACATTTCACTTTTTTGAAAATATGCTAATTTTCCAGCTCCCATAGAGTTGAACATTTGATTCTTGTCATTTTGGAATCCATTCAGCTGATCTCCGCGTCTGGCGCTGGCACTTTTGGCGTGGCTTGGCATAGTCCATTGAATCTGGTTGGACCATTGGCATCGCGCTGAAGATTAACCAAAGAGTTTCAATTTTTTTCCTTTTTAAATCTTGACTCTTCTGTAGTTGCATCGTGTGCTAAGACCGACAGAAAATTAAAAGTTGCGATTTTCTAAAAATAAAAAATAGTTCCCTGCTAGTGAAAGTAACCAAGGGGACTATTTTTAAGGAAGTGCATAATATAACTACGCCTGCTGCAGCCATGTTACATAAGCAATGTCCTTGTTTTTTACACCAGAATGAGAGTATAGTTCCTAGCCATATCTGCCTAGAAAATCGCAACTTTTAATTTACCGTCGGTCTTAGTACTCAATGTAACAGAAGAGTCAGGTTTTAAATAGGAAAAACTTTGGTTATTTTTTAGCGCAGTGCTAGTGGTCTAGTCAGATTCAGTGGATTGTGCTAGGCTATGCTAAAAGAGCTAGCGCCAGATCTGAAGATCGGCTGAATGGATTCAAAAACGGTAAAAATCAAATGTTTTACTCTAGGGTAGTTGTAAATAAGCATATTTTCAAAAAAAAATGGAGTGTGCCTTTAAGTTTATTGTAAGTTCATGTTAGTTACTAATATTAACAAATTAGGAGCTCAAAAGCAGCTAAACGCACCTCTTCAAAAATAAGATTATGATATGTGCTGAATTCCCTTGACACGTATTATACATTTATCAAGCACCTTTGCTTCAAACTGCTTAATCTCGGCCTCAGGCCTTTCGGAAATCCTGCTTTGTTGGCGGAATCTGTTAAACACCACATTTAAGTGCACAGAAGCCACAAAATGCAGTGTTTTGCGTTCAAACTTGTTTTCATTGTGAGTACCTGAATAGAACTCATAAGTGGCAGTGACATGGATCACAGCGCCCCCTGTGATATTTTTGCCATAAAAGCTTGCATGTACTTTTTTGCAGCGAAAGATTTTGCACGGAAAGACAGTCAAATTTGTTAAACACCAAAGAAATGACTAAAGTGACATTTGTGAAAATAAGGCATTTTGATTACTGTCTAATAACCTTTTCATTAACCTTGTTGTTAAAGTGAAATTACTGAACCTAAACATAAAAGCCTGATAAAAAGCTCATTTACAAGAAACCACGTCGGATGCACTTAGAGGGTTTTGCATCAAAACTCACAAACTGTATTGCATGCAAAAATGTTATGATTACATAATCTGTGTGTCACAGATTTGGAGGAGCTGTGGTCTGGCATAATGTACGACTTCAACAAAGAGGAGCTGATATGGGAGCCGGCGTGTCCAATCAAAGTGTCTGTTACTCTGTGCCACTCTCATGGAGAAAACAATTGCAGAGATCTCGGAAATGTTATTCACTCAACAGGACAAAAAGTTAGTACATTTCTTCTCTATTTTTTTTGTTCCGTGTTTTATCGTCTGTTTACATGTAGATGTTGATTGTTATCAACCCTTTAATCATTTCCTACTGTTGGTACCTCAGGTGACATTTACTTCTGTGGATCCACACCCTTTGCTTTGCACGAAGGTTGAGTGTTCCTTATTTTATTGCTGGCTTTTGAAGAGGTCCCTAAAGCATTTGCTTTTAACATCAATAGCTTAAAGGGACGGTTCATTCAACATTTACTGTTTTTATTATGTATTCACATTCGTGTCCTGTGCATGGGGCATGTTGTCACCAGTGTTGGGGAAATTAAAGTAGTGCATTACAATATTATGTTATTTTTCAAAAAAGTAACTAATTGCGTTACTTAGTTACTTTTCATGGAAAGTAATACTTAAGTTACTTTTAAGTTACTTTTGCATTACTTTTTCTTACTTAGCTGAGGCTTGATCTCTTCCAGGCCTTGCAGGTGACTGAAGTTCTGCATTCAGAAATTGCATATTTCCATTGCAAAAATGTCAAGCTCTGGCTTGCCATCTCCGTTTCTGACTCAAACGGCTCAGGCGCGTATGCATTTTTTCCCCGAATTAATTAAATTGAAAAGTAACTTGTATTACTTTATTAAAAAAGTAACTAAAATATTAATGTGTACATTTATAAAGTGATGCGTTACTTTACTCGTTACTTAAAGGAGTAGTCCACTTTAAAGATGGGGTCCATTGACTTACCATAGTATCTTTTTCCTACTATGAAAAGTCAATGGACCCCATCTTTAAAGTAGACTACTACTTTCAGAAAAGTAATATTATTACATAATGCAAGTTATTTGTAATGCGTTACCCCCAACACTGGTTATCACCAAGTTCAATAAACTGCATATTTTGTTTTCTGAGCAAAAACGGTAACATTTCTTTTTTAATATACTTATAGGGGTGGTTTCCCAGACAGGGTTTAGATTAATTCAGGATTAGGCCTTAGTTATTTAAGTAGTTTTTACAAAGAAACCTTACAAAAACAATACTGTTATATATGTTAAAATATGTCAGTGTAAGATGTTTTAAAATTAATGCATTTTTTTTCTTGGCCCGTTGGAGAAAAATCATAAACGTTTGACACAATGTGAAAGTGAGCAAATGAAAACCGAATTAGAATTTTTGGGTGAACTGTCCCTTTAAATAAATAATTTACAGTGATACTGTAAGAAAGACATTTTGTTTAGTTATTAATGCACTGTTATCTTACTGATGGTAATTTGATGCTTTTATAGTTTACCACTGATGCGGGTTCATGGATCAAATGTCCTTTCACCAAAGGGAATTTCTCGGGTACCCACATACTACATCTTTAACCTTCATTTTGTTTACATACTGTATGAAATTGTCCACAAATTAAATTCTTGATTTTGTTTCTTTTGACAAGTATGGAGAACAAATATGAAGTCTAAATATGGCAATCACTGGGCAGAGATAACATCATGGGTGAACGCTAACTTCTCAGTTTCCCCATGTGAGATGAAACCTTCCTCTCAGTGCAAATCAATGGAGGGAAACGCTACAAAGATCCTATTTGTGGTAAGAAACCATGAACAGGATTATCATGCTATGCGATCAGCTATGATCACGTCAGAATAAACGCATGTCGTCATGATCACATTTCTAAGAATTTTGTTTTTTTCGGCCCTCCTTTTATCTTAGTGTGAGATCCCTGGAGGCTCCTATTAAAGTCGATTCCCTTTTCAAAACACAACCTAGTGATATGATTAACAAAAGGTTCTGTTCGAAGGAATAAGTACATAAGGGTAATCGTGTTTAAGCTTGTTTGATGTCATGTCACTTTTTATTTGTATCCTAGGACAAAACGAAGCGCACAACTTTCAACTTGTCCAGAACTGCGTGCGAAATCTGTGTTTGCATTCAGGTATGGCAACAAAAGAAAGTGTTGAAAGCCGTGTTGACAATTGTAACAATATTATATTCCTCAATAGATTTATGGCATTTTGATTGATTGATCTGTTGAATGATATAATGCTGTCTGGTGTTTTTTTAATCTTACTGTCCTGTAGCTCAATTGGTAGAGCATTACATTAGCATCGCAAAAGGTCATGGCTTTGATCCCAGGGAACACACACACCAGCCTGATCTCACGGGAACTAATTTGTATGAAATTAACATGCGATTATCATAAAAACAATCATGTAACCCGACCAATAACCCCAATGTCACAGGGGCGGAAGCAAATCGTACAAAAACATACAATTAATACGAATTAGCCATCTCGAAAACTACGTATGATTTGCCATGAAATTACGTTGCACATACTAATAAAATGTATAGCTTGAATCCACTATAATGGGAGGTAAACACCAAATGCGAATTCAACGATTTACGCGAGTAGATAACATACAAAGTCAATGCAAAGAAGCAAATAGACGCGGATTTGCGCAGGGCGAAACACGATTTGCACCAAACGTGAAGCGTGTATTAGCATTGCGTTTAACCGTGTATTCGCTGGATTTAACGTTGGGTCAAGCACATTTTTGGCTTGAGTTTCATTTTTTCAACTTGTGTGGAAGATTCATTTAATGGTGCATTCATACCAGCCGCGGTAGAGGTGGCAAAAACGCGCTATTCGCACATAGTTGGATGTTGAACATTTGAGTTTGCCTGCTTCATTCGCGCGTGAAAGCTGCACGTGAAATTATAGTAATTCAAGACATGGGAGGGGCTTCTGCGACTCCGTTGAGACTCCGCTTGCTTCCTGTACTCACGTCACTACTACAGCAAGGTCCTGATTGGTTAACGCGGCGCGGATGGCGGTGTTCCGCGCTAATTGAGCGTTGCCGCAGGAAACGCGCAAGTTGAAAAATCTGAACTTTGGCGGAGTTTCGCGTCATTCTCGCCGCGCATACCACTCTGCATGAAGCCTTATCACGTCTTTGCATTGACTTAGGGACGATTAACACCGGCTGCGTGGCGTGTGCGTCTCAGCTGCGTGGCGTGTCCGTTTTTATTTAGGCTCCCATGTTAGCAGGTTTGACAGTTCACACCGCCTGCATGCCACGCACGTCTCAGGCGTGGCTCGAGCCGTGCCGAAAACGCGTGCATGCTAGGAATAGGACTGACGCCTATTTTTCACGCCACATGCAAGCATCTTGGAAGCGTTTCAAGGCAAAACATATGTCACCTATAGCAACAGCAGCACGTCAGGCACGCATCTGACACAAAAAACGTGACGCAGCCGCCACGCAACAGATACGCCACGCAGCCGGTGTGAATCGGCCCTTAACATGTAAATCACTCGCGCTTGCCGCCTCTACGCGTCTGTTGTGAACCCTGCATGAGGCAAATATCGTGACTTTGCTGCAACCGTGTTGCCCAATTTGCGTTGTTCGCAGCGCCCCATGCAAATTTGCGTCTTTTCATTGACTTTGTATGTAATCTACTCTGGCAAATTGTTGAATTTGCGTTTGATATGTACATTAGGATAAAAATGTTTTAAGATATATTTTAGCTAGTTTTGGAGTCATGTTTCAATTTAGCTTTCCTTAAAAAAATCTTTTTAATTTAGTTCACAAAATTTAATGTCATTTATTTTGAGGTCTCATAAATAATTATAAAAACACTTCCTGTTTCAAAGGTGAAGAGAGTGGATGTTCAATATTCAGTTCCTGTTCTCCAATGTGACGTGCAGTGTTGTAAGTAAATATAAAAGGTTATAAACTGGATTATTACTGCTTTTAAAACTGAACATGCATTTACGATGCATTCTGTTGATTAATGCCTCAGCAAACAGGTGCCCGGAGAGACGATACTATCGAGAGATTGAGAAGATCATAGTGCCTGCTGCTGTTTTTATCACAGTGCTCTTGGCAGCTGCCTTCATTGCTAAAATGTCAATTAAAGGTAAATTGACACACCTGTTGCCACTGGCGACAAAGAAACAGTTTGAGGTTGTTGTTGGTAACGGTAAAGATGAAACGTACATTGACAAATAACTTGTAAGTAACACGTTCATAAATCCTCATTTATTTCTATTTATCCTGCTGTAAATGATGACAGATGAAAGTCATATCAAATGGTAAGTGTGAACAGAGTCAAAACATAATAGACCGGTTTAACCTGTTTAATTATTTTAGACAATCGAAATGAATAAGAGTGTTAGTATTTACTTGCTGCATTTGATTTCGTTTACTCTTGTTTACTGAATTTGCATTTGAAGAGCAAACGCCACCTCAAATCTGCCTAATCCTCACCTCAGGCAATTAAAAAATATGGGTCTCTTGGCAGAATCCGCTAAACGCCACCTCGATTTTTTAGGGTCCTTGAAATCCTTGAAAGTTTAGGAATCTGGGGTAAAAAATTCAAGGCCCTGGGAAGTTTTTGAAAATATACATACATAGATACAGGTCATTGAAAGTGCTTGAATGTATTTTATTGGAAAAAAAATCCATATTATTTCCTGTGTAGTGTAGGATAATATCATAAAAATTCTAGACTGTTTAAGCACACATGCTAAACTGGTCACTTTAAATGCTTTTATCTTTTGTATGCGAATGTTGATTCATACCAAAATGCTTTTTTTCATAGTTGTGACACATGAAAGCGTTGTTCCCTGAGAAGGGAATGATACGCTGCGTCTCCCTTGCCATACTACCTGCATCCATGTAACGCCGTGTTTGGCAATATTTCGGAAAGCGATATACTTCCTGGCTCTCGCGTCACCCTGTCTTTGTCGTTTAGCCTCACCATTGGTTGAATTTGATATACACATTCAGATGCACTTACCCCTGGAGGCGTCCCCAAAGTGTCACTGCAGTGACGCAGCACGAGTTCCCTCGAAAGGGAACTGTAAAAATGCATCTTAAAAGGTTACATGATGTAACCTTGCTCTCACTTGAAATGTGTCCCCACATTTAGTCCATGAGGGTATTGGACCTAAAAAGTCCTTGAGAGGTCCTTGAATTTGAAGTTAACTAAGGTGTGGGAACCCTGCCTGGTGCATGAAGTGACAATGTATCACATTTAAACTTGTGTCCCTTGTGAGTGCTTTGACCTGAATACAACCTGAATGTGGCAGTCACATGGACCACAGCGCCCCCTTGTGTGAGGCTAATGTGTGGTTATTTTTACATTCTGACTTTTGGAACCATTTACTAAAAAGATGAGTTTTTGTGCAACGCACTTAGAGGGTTTTGCAGCGAAACACAAATTTGTTAAATACCAATGAAATGAGTGACATTTGGCCAAATATTGGATTTTATTTACTGACTTAAACATAAGACTGATTAAAAAAAGCTAATTTATTAGACAACATGTTAGACGTACTTCAAGGGTTTTGCATTTTAACTCCTCATTGTCTCTTGTGTAGATGGGAGTTGGAGAAGAATGTTGTGGACAAAACTCGGGGAACGGTAAGTAAACCAATAAAAAGTCTTTAACAAGCTTGCTTTCGATCTTTTGATTGACTTGTGACTCACATGCTGCATTAGACTAGATCAGACACGAGTCCTCTAAGTTAGTGTCTATCTTTAGCACAGTAAAGACAAATGTCAAAATCTTAAATTATTAACAAACTGTTCTCTTTTTTCTTTTAACAGAGACAGTGATACGTGTCTGTACAGCAAATGAGGATGCACATTTTGGAACAGTTCTCAATACATCATATGTTACTTTTGTCTATGTAACTCTGTCTGTGAAATCCAAGCTAAAGTCTCATAATTTAATGATGAGATTAAATTTGATTTCACTCATATATTTCATATTGATTTCAACCTTTGACATAACCGTACTAACTCAATAACACATCAATGTTCTTTACATTATGCAAAATGATTTTATGTAGAAAACAGCATATCACAAAAATGACTTTAGCTTGGTTTTCACAGACTGGATCACATATAGAACCTAAGGGTTTAATATGAAATAGTTTAAGTATTTTCTAATGCACACTTATTAAAAATATAACCATTTGTTATATCTGAATTGAATGTTTTCTGCATTGAACAGTTGAATGTATAGTGTAAAAGATTTCAAATAAATAGTTTTGTACATAAAGTAAAAAGTTTTGTAATGCAGTGCTCGCAAAGACACGCTCATAGGTTTAATCCTCGAGAAACACACAAAGTTATATTTTAAAAATACCATGAATGATAAAAAGATCTATCAAATGCATGATTTTGTACATTTATGAGGCAACTTTAAGGTTTCCTGTCAATTATTTACTTTGCATAAGCAAACGTTGTTATTGCGCGACTGTACAGCAGAGGGCAGTGTCGCACAAAATGAATGCATGCTTTAAGTGAATATTTTTGCGTCCTGCGTTCATATTTTTCTCACGTAATTCTTAAAAGTAGGTCACAAATGGGAGGTCAGCTTACAGAGAGTTGTTAAAATCCGTGTAAAAGTTCAATGTCACAGAAACTTCTGTCCGGGGCCAACCACAGGGCTTGAATTATTTGACAAAACGAGCATTCAAATCTAACAAATTTTATAACAAATGCACATGTTTCAGTTATGCCAAGCTCTTAAATATTTTTGGATAGTTTTTGTAAGTAATATGACTTTAAATACTGTTGTGGACAATGGGGGGCCGGGGCCCTGAAGTCAAAAAGGTTGAGATGAAGTGATACTGTGTATGACATTCCCGAATGGTGCAGTTCTGTGTTGATGGGAGGGGTTGGGTGGAATGAGATCTGGGGTTTTCTGTTGAAAACATTCCTGAAGTATATAGTAAAACTCAGACAACACAGATTAATTATAAACATGGGACAGATACAGTAATACAAAGAGAGATTTTGGAGAGTTGCCTGCACTATCCCCACTCAAGTGATTCCTTTTTTGGTTTCAAATCATAAATAGGGTAGATGACTTACAGACATTTAGCTAAATTTTGCAGATGAGTTTGCTGAATCGATACTGTACTTTGGATTACGTAATAGAGTTTGCAGGGTTTAGCTCAGTGGATCTCAACATTTTTTACTTTAAGGTCCCCCATTATCCACAACAATATAACTATCGCCCATCCCATATACAGGACACCTAAGATTACTTTAATATTTTTTATGTAAATTTTAATCTAGTACAGGGGTCTTCAACTACTCATCTTCGAGGGCCAGATTTAAAAAAAATTAAATATGACGTGGCCAAACTTTTACCAATATTTTAACCTGTTTTATATATATATATATATATATATATATATATATATATATATATATATATATATATATATATATATATATATTTTTTTTTTACTTTTACCTATTATATATATATATATATATATATATATATATATATATATATATATATATATATATATATATATATATATATATATATATATATATATATATATTTTTTTTACTTTTACCTATTATATATATAATTATTATTATGAAATATATTATAACTTATGCTGTTTCTGTTACTTTGTGTTGTAAGTCATATAAAAAATGCATTTTCAAAAAAAGATGTACACCTCTTGTATCCAGTATTCTGCCCTTTAATTTTTTTTACATTTTTTTATATTTTAAAAACAAAAGCCAAATGTTAATAATTCAATTATGAACATTGCACAAAAAAGTGCAAGCTTAAATAATCAACACATGTATTTTTGTATAGCACTAACTGTAATGCTTAAACTTCTTTTGTTTATAACTGTTTAACTTTCATGAAATTATAGTATTAAAGTATTCACAACATATAGCTAGTCTTCTCCTAATGACTAAAATTGCACTTCATGTTTTCTTTTCTAATATTTTAAAGATATAAAGGCTAAACCACCTTTCCATTGTACAATATATTCGGATGAGACTGTCAGAGTAGTGGCAGTTGGAATGAAATTTCAGTTTAATCGTAAATCAACATATGAGAAAAGCCTTTAATCTATGAATATATTAGTTAATAATTTTCTTATCATTAATCAATAGTTTTTAAAGGATTCAATTTGAAACAAAATAAAGTTAAACAAGTTTTTTTTTGTTTCATGCCCCCCCCATAGGAAGACATTAATTAATATATTAATAACGCTATATCCTATTATAAAAATGTCGACAAGCTATATATCATTGGAAAGCTCTAAGAATACGTTTTAGCACTAATAATAATGCAGTGACAGTAATTTATTAATTTGTGACAAGAGTATGCAGCAAACCGTTGACACCTAGTGGCCAATGTTGGTAAAACCACTAAAATGTGACACAAACCTCATTTTTTGTGATTTTAACTTGAAATTTGGATTACAACTACTTGAGACATATAATTTCATGTTTACATTATTTCTTCGCATATTTCTTTTGTGCACATTGTTATAATTTTATGCATTCTTTTTATTTATTCAAATTTATTTAAATTGCTATAACAATTTTTCTGTTTAATATTTCCAACTCCACATCAGTGAAAATCCTTAAAGGGATAGTTCATGAAAATTCTGTCATCATTTACTCATACTCATGTTGTTGTAAACCTGTATGAATTTCTTTTTTCTGATGAACACAAAAGAAGATATTTTAAGAAATAATGGTAAACACACAGCAGATAGTGACCATGGTAGGAAAAAATATTTTGGAACTATTGTGATAAATGACTAAGAAAATATTTTGAAAAATGATGGTAAGCAAACAGTTGACGGTACCCATTAAATTCCATATTTTTTATTCCTACTATGGAAGTCTATGGTCACTTACGGCTGTGTGTTTACCATCATTTCTCAAAATATCTTCTTTTGTGTTCATCAGAAAAAAGAAATTCATACAGGTTTAAAACAACATGAGGATGAGTAAATGATGACAGAATTTTCATTTTAAAGTGAACTATCCCTTTAAATTGTCTTCTTTAAAACAAGACCAAGATTAGGCTTAGTCTAGACCAATAAATACCAGAGCTATATTCATTTTAAGATGCACATAAACGTTTCACCCCCCCACTTAAAAAAAGGGTGGTGGTGACAACTAAGGGGTTAATCACTAAAGCCCTTACATACAATTCTACCCAATAAATATTCAAGAGTTTGACATACATAACTGAAAAGATGTATTAATTTTTAGAAAGAGTCAAACACCTTTATTCAAGCATGACTGTGTTATTTTAGAATTTTGAATAATATTAAATGGGATAGTTCACCCAAAAAGGAAAATTCTGTCATCATTTCCTCACTTACATGTTGTGAAAAACCCGTATACATTTCTTTGTTCTGATAAACACAGAGGAAGATATTTTGAGTAATGTTTGTACCCAAACCGATCAGAGGCCCCATTGACTTCCATATATTCTTTATTTCTATAATGAAAATCAGTTGCGCTCCTGTTTTCTGCTGGATTCCAAATATCTTATCTTGTGTTTATCAGAACAAAGAAATATATACTGGTTTGTAACAACACGAGAGTGATTAAATGATAACAAAATTTTAATTTTTGGGTGAACTGTCCCTTTAAGTCATCCTATGTCCTCATTTGAAGTTTGCTGACGCCCCGTTGTGAGCCCCGGGCCCCTGGTGTGTTAATGTAGGGGTGTTTCTGACTGTAAAACAAACCCGTGTAAAAACAGTTGGCCACGATGACCTCATTGTTGATTCCAGACTCCACCTGCCGCCTGTGATTCCTCAGCTGGGAGTGAAGCATTCCAGTTTGATGCATTCCATACGTTCACTCACAATTCCACAGCAGGCTGATAACTCTTCCCTACCTCCCAGACAGAATATTCGCCGGTCGTGCTTTGCCTCCCAAAACATGTTTTTGGGATAAGCATATCTATATGTCATATTTTAGCTGCTACAAACTAACTTCATAATCTATTGTGACCTTTTGGGTTGCACTAGCCCTGACCTCTGACCTTTTGGACTGGCCGGTTTTGTCATTGAAACTTACAGCATCTGCTGGTATTTGCACACAAGTCGATGCAAAGATTAAAGTAAATCTTAAAGCAAACATACAGTGGGGTTTTAAAGTCTGAATCCAAATTATGGGTCGGTTTATCTAGTCCCAGACTGAAATGTGTCATTTAATTTAAAAACACCTTGTATATCTTAACCCATATCAGTGCCATTGTCTCAATATGCACACCAGCAAACAGAGTAAATTGGTTCAACGCTGCCATGTGCATATTTTCAAACAGATGCTTTTTAACTCCGTCTTCATTGTAAAAGTGACAGAAATGGGAAACAAGGAAGCAGTGGTGAGTAAAGAACACGGCACATAAATTTATGGTCCGGTGCCTCCAAGGACATCATAATGGTCCATTGGGCACAAACCGCTGTGGGGGAAGCAGTGGGGTCAGGCGTGCATTCAGCACCCTGGGACCATCTATAATGAATCTTCCATGGCATGGAGACCGGCCAGCTCGCTAAAGTACAAACCAGTACACCATGACCCTTGTCTCGTGGTGATAATGGTCCGCTGGCACTGGGCGTGGAGTCCTTTGCGGACACAACTGTGCCTACAATGATATTGCCTGGCAGAGATAGTCTGATAAAACAGGCACATTAAGAGATGCATGTAAACAACTTTAACCTTTGGGACCGTTTGTACATAATATGCTAACAGTGGAACTACTTGTCCGCGTCCAGCGTGACATTATGGTTGCTTAAATAGATTTTTAAATTATAGTTTAAATTGTTCATTATCAAAGGCGGGGGATTGGGCTGAAATACAGTAACATTTACGTAACACTTTAATAGTAATAAATTATTCAAGTAACTTAAAAGAATTTTTCAGCAAAATATAAAAATTCGCTCATTATATAATAGTTTAATGTGACGGTATATGACTTCCTTTCCTCAGATAACACAGATGAATAATGCAGACTGATCTCACGGAAAGTCGTGTTGTAGTCTCATGAAATTTTGTTATATAGTCACGTAATTTTTTTATTATTTTTTTTCCGTGATCGTATAACGAATTCCTGTTTTCGTGTCATTGTCACGTATTGGTTACTCAACTGTTTTGTCCTATTTTCTTACCATTGTCACTTCGGTTTAGGGTTAGATTTACATAAACTGACATCCCTACCCAAACCCAACTCTAACCCTAACGCCAGGCGACATAAATCAGAAAAAAATAGTATAAACCAATATATAAAGTGACATTCTAATGCAAGCACTAAATCTAACCCTAAACCAAAGCAACAATGGTGTAAAAATAGGAAAAAGCAGTTGAGTAACCAATACATGATAATAACAACATGAAAACAGGAATTAGTTATACGATGACGAAAAACGCGGAAATTCGTGATAATACCACGAAAAAGAATCAAAAAAATTACGTGACTATATCACAAAACCTCGTGAGACTGGGTAGCAGCGTCACAAAAAATTTGATTAATTTATTCATGGCACAAAATTCAACTTTTTTCATTTCTTTGTGGAGTCACTCACAAATTTCTATAAATAGTTTTTCATGTCCGTTGCACGACTTTCTTTTTCGTGTCATTTTATGTATTGTTCTCTCATATATTTTTCCCATTTTCTTGCCATTGTCGCATGGGGTTGGTGTTAGAATCACTTTCTGTTACATTTTTAGACATCCTAACCCAAACCTCAACTCCAAGCGAGAATAGTTTTAAAAGCAGAAGAAAAACATGTAGAAATCAATACATAAAAGTATATCCTAACCCAAACCCCAAATCTAAACCCAAGCGACAATGATTTAAACATAGAAAAAAAGAGAAAACAATTCATAAAATGACATGAAAAATAAAGTCGTGCAACGGACAAAAAAAAACTGTTTATAGAAATTTGTTTATAGTGAATTTCGTGCCATGGACACAAATAAATTCATCAAATTTTTTGTGACTGTAAAATGACTTTTCGTGAGATCATGTTTTAATAATGGTATTTAAAAATATCCAAATGATCACAGAGGGTTAATATGCAAACACTGTAAAAAGTGAAAAGTTGGATCAACTAAGAATTAATTCACTTAAAAAAAAATTCAACTTAAAATTTCAATTTAGATAAAAAATTAAGTTGAATAAACTTATTTTTTTAAATGTTACTAATTGAAGTAATTTTTCATGTTGGTCCAACTTTTATTTTTTTTTTACAATGTACTGTATGTCTTCTGAAGCAAAAAGATGCAAAACCTTTATATTTTTAAATTATTTAGCAACTAATATGATGCATCCACAAAAATATATACTAAAAAAAAAAGATTTGTTTGTTCACCTTAAAAAATAAGGGTTTGTGCTGCCTTGAAAATTTTGAGAGAATGTATCATAATTCATAAAAATGGTGGCACTTTGATAGCATCAAATATCATTGGTTCTTTTGTGTCACGTGAGAAAATATGCATATGACAACTAGTCACAAGATATAAGAGAAACAATGCAACTGGGTGTAATTGTAATGACATCATATTTCAACTTATCGCAACTTATTTGAAGTCAAATACACTGCAAAAATGATTTTCAAGAAAAAAATTCTTGTTTTCGGTAAAAATATCAAAAAAATCTGCCAATAAGGTAAGCAAAAAATCTTGAACATTTTTCTTAAACACTAAATTTAAGAAAAATTCAAGAAAAATGTGCTTACCCAATTGACAGATTTTTTGCTTGTTTTATGCACAAAATCACTTAAATTTGATATTTTTGGTCTAAAAACTAGACTTATTTTCTTGGGTCATTTTGTTCATCAAGAAAAAGCATCTTAATTTAAGAATTTTTAGTTATTTTTACTGAAAACAAGACAAAAATACTAAGACAAAAAAATACTTTTTTTTCTTGAAAATCATTTTTTGCAGTGTACAGCTGGGATGGCATGAGGATGAGTAAATTATGACAGAATTTCAGTTTTATATGTACCTGTCACGGTTTAATCCGTGTTTTGTTTATGTCTATTTATGATTGTTGTCACCTGGACATTTCACTGAACACTAATCATCATCATTACCTGTGTATCGTTTAGTTTAGTCTGTGTATTTTGTCTCTTTACTGCCGGATCATTGTCGCTACTTCATGTCATTGTTATTTCATCGTGTCAGTGTTCCTGTTTATGCCTGCCTGTTTTGATTCTCATGTTTTGTTTCCCCGTGTTATTTGTTTAAATAAATGTTTATTTGTTAACTTGCTTTTGCATCCTCATTTCCCGTGTCGTGACAGGTACCCTATGAAAACCCAGCATTTTCTACATAAAATCATCCCACATAATGTAAAGAAAATATACACATATAAATAGGCCTGTAACAGCCATGCTAATCGTAGAAAGAACCACACACTTCAATATCAATAACCTAAATTACTAACTTCCAGTCAAGCAAAGCAGCACCTGTGTATTCAGGTCACGTGTTCACACTGAGTCATCAGTAGCAGCTTTGTCAGTACACGACGATCACAGATTCCAAGAAATTACATCCGCAGACAAAAGTTTATTTCCTAGAAACCACAGCAAACCCTGCCAGCTCTTTGAATTACATTCCCCTGAGGGTTTCTTTAGCTGATGTGGCATGTTAAGGCAACTTTATTATATGATTTACACAGTTTATAATTGGTTTGTTACATCTTTAATTACATTCTTCAGTGGTGCCTAGCCATATGTGAAGCAGTGTTATCTTCTTAACATATTGTCAAATTAGCTATCAATTTAAATCATACCAAGCACAACAACAAATACATTTGCTTGCAGGACGAAATAAAGACAAATTCATTGTTTAGTCCCAAAACACTCGCGGACAAAATTCAGCCCGTCTGCATATCTCACCCCAGTGTTTTGATCTGGTCTTTAGATCGGCTGTGATTTATGATTCGGCATATGTTAACCAATCCTTTTAAACCAACCCTCCATATCACATGCATAAATAGACGAGTATAAACGATCAGTGATGAATGACTCTGAAGCATATGAAAACAAGATCTGAAATAAAGTCCCACCCCTAGCCGACCATATTCACGCTCACTTTTTCAGAAATTCATGAGTTTACACCCCCATTGTCTGGCCATTCTGAGATGGGACGATGCTTCTGTTTAAATGCTGGACAAAGGAGACAATGAAAGAGACACCTGTTACCAGTCTATGGGCGTAACAGAGCTGGAAGATAGAAATATCAGCTACAATGTTAAATTCGTGTAGCAGACTTAAAGGGATAGTTTAACAAAAAATAAAAATTCTGTCATTACATACCCTTACGTTACACAAAAATGACTCACTTTTGTATGGGGAATAAAAAAGGATTAACCAAAAGCAAAGGTCGGAGCTACTTTATTGATTAAATGAAAGCCTCGGGATGCGGGACAGCTGTGGTCCCCATTCACTTTCATTGTAAACAAAACAGCAGCTTGGAAATCCGACTACATAACTTCACAAAAGGATGAAAATCATACAGGGTTAAGACAGCATAAGTGATAACAAAATTTCATTATTGTCTTACCGAATGGTTTATTTATTAATGCATGGATCCATTTAATGATGTGATCCTGTCTGTGAATGAAGCATCAACGTTTGATTTTACTTATTGATTTTATTGATTTCAATCTTTGACATGATCTTACTCAGTCAATATTAAAGATATTTTCACTGAATGTTCTTTATATCGTTTAACCCCTTCAGACCTGATTTTTCAGGTGTTTAATCAGCGTGCCTTGTTTTGATTGGTTGATCAGCATTTTTTATAAAACATGTGATGTCCATTCTAGTAGGGGTTAAGATGATTTTATGTAGTAAATCAATAAAATTGACTTTAGCTGGGATTTTACAGACGGGGTCACAACAAGCATTTTACCGACTTGACATTAAAGAGTTTCCATGAGCTTATGTTTGCTTATGTCTGTATTATCCCATCACCCGCAAAGTCCTTAAAGCAGACCCTGTAGAGGTTTAAGTAGAGGGTCTGAACAGATGGTCTCTTCTAAAACCCCCACCATGGACACTCTTTTAACACTACATCACTGTCATTTAAATCAAACTCATGACTGGAATGAGTGGAAGCAATATTTATTGGGAATTTTGCATATATCAAAACAAGCTACATGCAACCGGAAATGTTTAATACTTTAAAATTTGTGAATCTGTCTGTGAAAACCCAGATAAGACTTTTTTTGTGTTTTCTACATAAAATCAACATACATATAATGAAAAGAACATTCTGTGAAAATATAACCGTGATATATTTATATTGACCAAGTAGATTCAAATCATAGTGTACTAATGGTTTAAATCTAACTTTGATGCTCTTATAATTGGATTATCTTATAACTGGATTTCACAGTCACATTTTTCATAAAATTATTACAGAACAATTTGAGTGAAAACTGTAAATGTACAGTAATGTGCAACAGCCACCACCACCAGACTTGTTGTTTTAGAAGTTTTAATGTCCATCCATATTTATTTTTCAATCTATTTTATTAAGATACAAACAGAAAATACAGAAAATATGTACAAAAAAATACAAATTAAATTTTCAGGACTAAATGTCTTCTTAGGCATCTTCAGTGTTTATGTGGACCTCTCTTGGCACTAAACACATCTTGAGCGTTTTTTGAGCAGAATGAAGTTAAAAGACTAATTTATTTAGATTTAAGAGATCTTGCAGTTTGAAAGGGGAGTTTACCCTAAAAACTTGACAGATCAGTTTACATTTTTATACAGTTTTTAATACTATATACACATTTCCTGTATTTTCTGGATGTATTCTATTAAAGACACTGAGAAACAATTATATATGATCACTATAACATTGCAAAAACAACAAATCTAATTCTGGCATGGTGGCCTAATGCTGCTTTCACACCAGCCGTGGTAGAGGCGTCAAGCGCGAGTGATTTCAATGTTAAGTCAGTGTGAAGACGTGTAGTTTAGCGCGGCGCCGTAGCCACGTGTGTAGTTTGTGCAAATGGCGTGAATTGAGCGTTGCTGCGGCAAACGCGCGAGTTGAAAAATGTGAACTTTGAAGCTTGCTCTAATAGTGACGTGATTACAGGAAGCGAGCAGAGTCGCAGAAGCCCCTCCCATGAGGCGAATTTGTGACGTCTAGTTTGCATTTTGAATGCATTTGCACGTCTAGTTGACGCGAGGAAAAAGCAACCATTTGAAGCGCGTCAGAGAGGAAATTCGCTTCTTCATGGGTACCGCGGCAGATGTTCAATTTGCGCCATTCGCAGGAACTAGACGCGCGAATGGGGCGGAATCGCTTCTAACGTGCCGCGCTAAACGCCTCATTCGCGCCGCGAGAACTCCAGGAACGTGTCAACGCGTCTTCACAATTAACATTGATTTTACTCACGCTTGACGCCTCTACCGTGGCTGGTGTAAACGCAGCATTAGACTTTTGCACAGTACTGTACATGGATTTCATGATACAAATCTCATTTGTATATGCAAAGTATAGCTGTGTAAATTAAACACAGCTATTGACCAATCAGTACTAAGGATCAAACTATGGCTACAGATACCACAGATCCAACCTTAGATCTATCTTACTAGATCTCTCTCAAGTCAGGGAGAAATGACTCAGTTCATTACTCAAGGACAGCGAGACTGTTGTGAGTTAATACTTCAATGCAGATACAAAGTTGGATGAGAAGTCAACAACAGGCAGGAGACAGTGTTGTTAAATGTAATAAAGATGGTTTATTAATGGTTTAGTTGCGTTCCTGATGGTCTGACTGACATCATCTGAGTAAAAGCATGGAAATTTACTGTTTCACAACATTCTCATGACGTTATTAAAAACCTTGGGATGCCAGCCATTAACCCTATTTCTGGAGACTATACAGCACCAACATGAGATTAAACAGCAGCAATAATGAAAAGTAATGTTGAATAAAATAATAGGTAGAATAAAATAAGTATAGGCCTAAATAATGAACGAAATATATAAAAGTAAAGAATAAGAAGTTATATAAAATAAATAAAATAAAGTATAACATGTATGCCTATTTAAGAATCTAAGATCCTACGATCCTTCAACTGGAACTAACAGTTTTTAAATATGTGCATTATCATTTTTCTGTTTATATTACATATATTATGAATATAAAAAATGCTGGCTGATGTTCAACCAAGTGTTGAGTCAAAAAGGGACAAACCCAACCTTTCTGATTGTAATTTAACTTATGTTGGGTTGTTTCAACCAAAATACTTGGTTATTTTAATCCACCAATAAAAATTTTCTGGGTTAAATTAACCCAGTAATTTTTTTTGTGTATATTGTGATCCAACTCAGTATCACAAAATTACTTACCTATAGTCATGTAAATTTGTGAGTCTTTCTGTGACACTGACACGCTTTTCCACCTTTTTGCGTGAACATGTCACGCATTTCTGTTCAAGTGTCACTGTCACGTATTTGTTACTTAACTGTTTTGTCCTATTCTCTTACCATTGTCACTTCAGTTTAGGGTTAGATTTACATAAAATGACATCCAAACCCAACTCTAACCCTAATGCCAGGCGACAATGGTTTAAAAATATAAAAAAAGGTATAAACTAGTGATGCACCAATGTATCGGCCGCCGATATTTATCGGCCGATTTTTGATTTAATGTTGATTTGTTTTAATCGAGTTAATGTTGTTAATAAAATAAATGCTGAATAGCAAAAACCACCTTTGAAGGTTGTAATGCTTTCTTATTATATTTGTTTTAGCTTAATTTGTGCCTCTCTTATTATGTTGGTCAGTTTAATGTTAATTAGATCCAATCCATGTTCAGTAAAAATTATTTGATGCAGAAATAAACTAGCTAATAGACCAACTGTATAGTATTGTAAACAAGTGTTTAATATCGGTATCGGCATCGGCCAGAAGTTGTCTGTTTAAATCGGTATTGGTATCGGCCCAAAAAATCCTATCGGTGCATCCCTAGTATAAACCAATACTTAAAGTGATTTCCTAACGCAAACACCAAAGCGTGTCAGTGTCACGGAAAAGACTCACAAATTGACATGACTATAGGTACATAATTTTGTGATACAAGGTTGCGAATCACCTTTTTACTGATTATAAATATAAATACTGATTATAAAAGTTATTTATTAATTTATTTATTAATTAATGATACTTATTCCTCACCCACAGACTCTTATACCATGGAAATCCCTGAAATTAATTTTCTATGTCTGTGCAATCTCACGATTTCTCACTTCTATTTTAAGCCTTCTCTTATTTCTTACATGATCTTATGCCCTGGAGTATAGTTGGGGTAATTAGTGATCAACGGGGAACGAGGGGGTGGCAGCTCTATTCACTCCTACAGCATAATGATCTCACAAGAGATAAGCCTTATGTCCCCAACCACCCCTGAAAACACATGCAAACACACACATTTATACATGCACGCACTTTTTAAAGGACACATGATGTTCATGCTGTGCTGTTGCACATCTCTGACATCATATTTGCATAACAATGTTACAGGAAAATTAGTGTTCTATCATATAGTAATAATGATGTAAGATCTAAAAAACATGAATACGTGGTACTTACATCATCATGCAATATCATGTTTACAGTATACATCTGATGTAAGGCTAAATAAAAAATAGATTTACATTCAAAATGAACAATGCATGAGAGTTTTTTTTTACTGAAATCTCTAGGGTTTAAATTTCATCATCAGCTTATAGTAGATATTTAGTAGATATTAGATATTTTGTGTGTGTCCTTTAAAATGCAAATGCATTAAATGCACTAAATGGGAGTGCTGTGGTTGGATATAGTGCAGATTAAGGGGCGTCCCTTCTGACATCACAAGGGGAGAAAAATTATTATCGAGTTATTTTTTTACATGCTCCCAGAGAATGAAAGTTACTGGGTTGATCATTTTTACATTTTCTATGTAAGAAAATCATCCAGGCTGTCTCCACTAACACAGTTATCTGCATTCTGGACGTTTCCAACAAACCACACTCACGTTATCAAATTCTTTCCATTGAAAACTGCAAAATAAGGTGGTTGATAATATGGGAAAACACTGTGGTTTAAAAAGGATGTGTTATTGTTGCCCATATGTGGGCTGTTAAAAGTAAATATTTACCTCAGATAGCCTACAAGAGGTCATGCTAGAACAAACTGGCAAGTTTTTTGGATTAATATGTATATCTTTTCGCCTTACTGTTAGCACATTACAGTACAAAACACCACAGCACACATAATATATACTTTTTACACTGTATTTACATCATATCAACATATATTTTTTATTTTAAACAAATTAAAGGTGTAGTGTGTAATTTTTAAAAGGATCTCCTGACAGAAATGCAAAATAATATACACAACAACATTATCAGGGGTGTATAAAGACCTTTTTATAATGAACAGTTAGGTTTTTATTACCTTAGAATGAGGCGTTTTTATCTACATACACATGGAAGTCGCCATTTTGTGCCGCCATGTTTCTACAGAAGCCCTTAACGGACAAACTCTTTTTACTAAGTTCTCTCCGTTGATGACATGTTTTTCCAGTGGCGGCTACCATAGCTTCTCTATGCGTTTTAGAGGGAGAGGTGAGCAGTGGACTGAGCCGTTGGTTGCAATTCCCAACCTCACCACTAGATGCCGCTAAAATTTACACACTGCACCTTTAAGTTAAGTAAACAATTTCAACTTGCTTTTCTAAGTTAAGCATAATTAAAGAGCACCAAAGGTCCGATTCACGTTTTTACATTTCCTTTGGTGTGTAAGTGTGTATTAGTACATGTTAAAAATATGCAAAAGGTACAAACCCCAAAGTAAACGATGATTCGAGTTATCGTCTCCAACGTAAATCTCTTTTCTTGGACTACAACAAACACATGGATTGTAGGCAACAATTTACTTCCTGGTGATGTAGACAAGACCGACATTATCACAATTCCTCCCGCTTGGACTCACAGCCTGTAAGTTAACCGAATCTTTCAAACATGGCAGGGAGCGTCACGTTTCAGGCTGACGTCAGAGGTATTTAGGTAAATCACAACGTACAGATTAGCTGGCCGATCAGAGACACAACGCTTTTCAAATCCTTGTTTTTTAGCAATGAAATAGGTGCTCTTTAAGTTCTTTAAAGTTCATGTTGCATTTTTTTTTACAGTGTATACATGTGTGCATGTAAGGTAATAACACAAAGTCAACTGGTGATTATTGCAAACCCTAGGAAGATCAGGACGCAAAGCTGAAAGGTCTTGTAGCATCCTAAAGGGGTTTCTTTTACAATAATGACCAGCTGACTGCTTAGTATATGTCTACGTACCTAAAAAAATACATGGATGTAAAAAATTTATTCCAGAGAGTCTTAAAACATCATATAACTGCATATCAATCATAATGTAGAGTGTGTAGTATGCATAAGTGGGACTGCACATCTGCAAAAATCACCATATACGTGATATACCAGTGGTGGCTTGTGACTGCTCATCCGAGGGACGCAAATTCAAAATATGTGTTCGGAGAGTCATGTGTGTTGCTCGTGTTTTCAAAATATGTGTTTGTTGCGTCATGTGAACCATGCGCATCACGTGTTTTGTCAAAATAAGTGCCTGCTGCACAGGCATCAAAACCGTTTATGATAAAAGAGATGCTCACGTTCACAAAATACACACAAGACATTCACTTAACAGTAAACTCTGATTACGCATGAGATTACGCGAGTATCTGGCAAACGCGAGCGTCTCTTTTATCATAAATCCTTTAGACGCATCTGCATCAGGCACTTATTTTGACAAGACGCATGATGCACATAGGATCACTCAACGCGCAGAACATATATTTTGAAATTACAAACTACACAAATGACGGGTTACATACATGTTGTGACGAACTTCGCATCGAGCGCCCTCGAAAAAAGAAGTCACCGGCCGCCACTGTGGTATACAGGACCATGATTTATATTAAAGTACCATTGTATGCTATTGCAAACTGATACCATGAACAAAAGGTGGTTGATGTGCCATGTTTTAAATAATTAATGCAAAAACAAGGATATAGGGTAAGTGTCACATTTGCACAGGCTCTCTCTCTCTCTCTCTTCTTAGCAAGAAGTTCTTCTTCTGTGTGTTTGTACTTCTACTCGGAGAACATTGTAATCAGTCACCGACTAAAAGGAACCAGAACATGATGCACCTGGTGAGTCCCATTTAGTTTCTATAGCAACCCCCAAAACTGTCAGCTATGGGTACGGTTCTGTCACATTTGTAAACAGCATCTTTTGTGCCTTAGAAAAGAGTCCATAACATCATGATAATCTTCATCACCATCATCGGCATCACTGCAAATCCAGTTTACACTGTGTCCCCATGGCAACACCTTTATTAGGGCATATACACAAACATGTGTACCCATATCTTGTTGGGCTGGGCTTATCTTTTCTGGCCAGCTGAGCATGCAAATGTCAAAGGTGAAACATATACAGTGCAGTGATTGATTTTATGTAATGTAATCCACTGCTCTCCCTCTCTCTTTATAATACCACAGCAAACATTGGCCCCACATGGGCTAACACGCATGGGGCCCACATGGGGTTTGGTGTGGTTTGCCCTGCCCACACTGTCCCACAGTATACCTACGGGTATGTTTGCGTGGACATTTCTAGATCGTCTGTCTGTCTGTAAACACAATTAATATTTAAAATGTGTAAAAAATATGACAAACAATGGCATGGCATATCAAACTTGCTGTGGCGCAGACTGATTTACTATAGATGAGCTAATCCTTTACCTTTGGTTAGATTAACTTTTAGGCAAACATTATTGTCCAGATGAAGACCCAGCTGTCTGTGACTCACTGTCGTCTGCCTTTTCATGAATGTTCTGTGGACTTACGTATATACAATACACATTTTCCTGCAGTCAGCTAAACGCACTTTATCATTTACAGAGCTTGTTAAGTCACATCTGTTACCTCTGGCAGGGGGTTAGGCCCAAGAATGTCGGATTAGTAAACAAATTGTTCTCTTGAGTTGGACAATTTCAATGAATCATTTGTTTACAGAACAAGAAGATTCGTTCAGAAATCTTACTAAATTCATCTGAGAGGTGAATCGAGAAACATTATTGTCAAAAATGTCAACAGAAGCTAAATAAGACTTTATAAGACTGTAGTTGCAAATGCAAATTATATTTATTTATATTTTATGTCTTATTTTACATGTGATTGTGAATGTCAGGTCTGGAAATCAGGGACCTTTTGTGATGAACCCTTGAATCTTTTCTTAAAGTGTTTATTGAAATCATTGATTCCTTGAAATCACTTGGACTTCTGAACACTATACTCGTGCTGTCTCTGTAATTGGTGAACTGTTGTGGTCCATTGGTTTGTTAGTATGTAAGGCTGAGATAGACTAGTCATGCCCTTTTAAGGTCTGAGATGGGATGCATGACCCCAGATCTGAGTTAAATGTCACACAAACTGTTACGGAGCCCTTGGAGAAGAAGTCCAGGCCCGATGAGTCAACTGTTCAGTATGCTTAGGATGAGAAAGAGATACAAGAGATGATAGTGATCTACTTCAGTCAACTACTTGCGTAAGCAGCTGCCTTCTAAAGTGTGTTGTATAGTTGTGTAAGGTTCTATGCCGTATGTTATGCGTAGGCTGTGCGTATCTCTGCGCACCTCGCCAAATATAACGCATCCATTCAACATAGACCGTGGACCCCTACCGTCAGGTCAAAAAAATCTGCGTTGCATTCCTTCATAGGCATGCAACAATTACAAAGATGGGCCAGGTTGAGGAGTGATTTTATTAAAATGGCAACAAAAGTTGCTGTTTATTTACCTCGATCACTGCTGGTCTTCTCAAATCATACACAACAAGCTGCTGCTTCTTCTATGTTTGTGCACTGTTAAACCTTACCAGGCTTTTTAGGAGTAAATTACTGGCAACACTGTTGCCAGCTAGTTACTGTACAGCATCTGTAACGGTGACTTACTGGCAACAGTGTTGCCAGTATAGTACTGTGTCTATGACAATACAGTGAATAACTGGCAACAGTGTTGCCAGTAATTTACTGTCTCTGTACCATTACGGTGTCTTACTGGCAACAGTGTTGCCAGTTTTATACTGTAGGTTAGGAATTACAGTTAATAACTGGCAGCAGTGATTTCAGTTAATTACTGTACAGTACCACATGCTTCAGGTAGAATACTGTATAGTATATAAAATGCCGTACTCATTGTGGTACTCTAACACTTTTGAAAGATTCTTTCTTTATGTTACTTTATTAAAAAGGGAGAAAGAACCCCAAAATATTTAGACAAATACACTTTATTACTGTGGCAATAGATGTCAGGATCAGAGGACGGATGAACCCAATCGCAGACAAAGTCCAGGAAAACAGAAAACACTTTATTTACCAACATATAACAAAACCCACGAGGGTGTACATGACATGAAACACTGTAAGCAGATAAATAATACTAAACTTGACAAGATAACTCGGCTAGATAACCTCATGAACACAAGAACAAAACAAAACGAACCTGCACAGAACTAAGGACACAATGACATTATATAGAAAAAAACAAACAAGATAACGAGGGGGAACAGGTGATGGGAGAAAACCAATGATTACTAATAAGCAGGAGAACGAGGGGGCGGGGACAAGAGACAAGACACCGAAAGCACATGACCCAATAAACAAGGCATGAACCTCCACATAGAGCAGGGATGGGCAACTTCGGTCCCGGAGGGCCAATGTCCTGCAGAGCCCAGCTCCAACTTGCCTCAGCACACGTGCGTTAAAGTTTCTAGTATGCCTAGTAAGACCTTAATTGGCTGCTTCAGGTGTGTTTAATTATGGTTGGAGCTAAACTCTGCAGGACACCGGTCCTCCAGGACCGAAGTTGCCCATCCCTGACATAGAGCATGGGACTGCCAGAACCGCAAACTGCCATCATAACTAGATATAAATACAAAACAAGACTCCTTGGCAGGATCCTGACAATAGATAAATACATAACACAAGGAATCACAAAATTAAACTAAACAGAACAAATTTTCTGTAGAATTGGCAAAATAAGATAAGATAACAAAAAGCAATAATATAAACAAAGAACATTGCCACTGCATGACAGTTAAACCAAAACTAACAAAATCATACTCCAAATCAATGCAATCAAATAACATTCAGGTTATTTATTGGTAGTGCGACACATATAAAAAACACATATGGCAAATTGTGTGGTTTACTTTCAGTGTAATAGACAAATTCTTTTAAGACACTCATAAGACAATCATGTCAAATCCCACCCTCAAAAAAAAAAAGATCTCCGTTGACCCTCAGGTTATTCCAAACCTGCAGTTATTCAACATAATTTTAATGACCTTCTTATATTCTTACAATTCAAGGATTAACAAAAATGCTTCATATAACACAAAGTAGAAACCAGAAATTAAGCTCTGTTTTTTTGCACAGGCCTACTAAGGGGTAATGGTGCCACATGGTGATCAACAGTAAAAATGAAAATTTTTACCTTTTTGCAAAAAGAAAAACCATTATCAATCAAAAATGGCTTTGCAATCAAAAAAATGTTGCTATAATGGAAGTCAATGGGGCAAAAATGACCACAAACCATAAATGAGGAAAAAAAAAATTAAATCTGATGCTGCACAAAAACTAAAAATTTATCAAAGCCAATGTTTTTTCTAATCGTTGAAATGCCCAAGACTGTGGAAAGGCTTTTAAAAAAATCCAGTCCAAAATCACTTTTTATATTGAAAATAAGTCATTTTGTGTTTTTTCCCAAATACTTATTTGGGAAGTTCACTTATAAACTTTTTAAAGAGTTACAATCATGGAATTTTTGTAAATATTTGGTAATTTTGATCAGTATTGAGGTTGATTAACAGATTAATATTTTTTATATTAATCTGATACATTTTTACAACAGTTTCATTTAGTGGCATTTTTTGCCACGAACAACAGGAAAGGGCAGTGAATTTGAACAATGCACAAGGGTTAACGTTGATAGGAGATGCTAAAAACTTGCTAATCAGGAAGCTATTTGGAACCTTAACTTTATGTGTTTTAAAGACACTCACAAATATTTTAACAGTTTACTCACTCATTTTCAGCTTTTAAACATACAAATCCACTATTATATTGTTCAACACAGCACGAGTAAACAAACAAGTTTATCAAGGCAAATTGGTGACACCTGCACCTGTGGATGTGTGTGCCAGTAATTTACCAGATAATATTACAGTTATTTTCCTTAATTGGTGCAAAGAGTAATTTACTGTAGTTTATTCTTAGTGCAGCATAACTGCACCTCATATCACAGTAAAATACCTTTCACTGATGTTAAAGCTAAATACTGCCAATTTTACAGTTATTTACCCAGAAATCTACAGCAAGGGCTAACAGTGTGGGTTTACTGGCAAGCTGCTTCTTCTTTGGCTGTTGAGCTGCTACTGTGGGCTTGCATGTTGACACGAATGCCAATGCAGAAGTATATATGAAAACCGATGCGTTGCCTACGCCATCGCGGCTACGCTGTAGGACTTATGCACACTATAATGAGCCCTTATGGGGCGGTTCCCATTTCGCGTATTTTTGCATGCGCAAATACGTTATTTTAACAACATGATCTCATGGAAAGTCGTGATATAGTCGCGCAAATTTTATCAATTTTGATTTGCTTTTTTTCGTGCCTTGAGCACGAATGTCTTTTTCGTGACACTCGCACAAATTTCTATTTCTCTTTCTTTTTCGTGTCATTTTATGTATTGTTTCTCCATTTTTCCTTATTTTTAAATTATTGTCGCTTGGGGCTGAGGTTATGCTGCTTTTACACCAACCACATTTCATGCGTCAAAATCGCGTCTTTCGCACCTATTTTGCCGCTTGAACAGTTTGAATGCATTCACGCGTCTAGAGCGCAAAAAGCTAGCATTGGATGCGCGTCAGAGGCAAAATCTGCTTCTTGTGGGAGGGACAAGTGCTATGTGGTTGTCTGTTTGCAAGATAACAAGATGATGATTGTGCATTTATTGAGAGAGTTACCGATTTGTATTTGGTAACCTTACTATAGGGGGAAAATAAACGGCGCAGGTCGATAAACATCACGTGACTCAAAAGTGAAATGTTTATGACAACTTACCAGGTTGGCCAATGTCCTTACTGACACTCTTTCAAGCGAGGTCCTTTTTATTCCTGTCTCTATAGAAATAAGAACTTGTGTTATATAGCTCCGGGTGACTGCTTACGGACAATATCAAGCGTTCCTTCAGGTTGAATGAGTGACTGTGGGCGGGGCTGCAGCCACAGCAGCAAGCAAGCTCCTGATTGGTTAACGCGGTGCAAAATTCCGCCAAAGTAAAAAAATTTCAACTCAGGCGTCAGCCGCAAATTCGAGTCAAATGCAAAATGCACAAAAAGCACCATTCGCGACTACCACGTGTACTGCGGCAGGTGCTCAATGACGCGCAAATGAGGCGGAATCGCGTCTTCTGTGTCGCGCCAAACGTCTCATTCGCGCCGCAAGACCTCCAGACGCACGTCAACGCGTCTTCACATTGACTTAAAATTGAAATCACTCGTGCTTCACGCCTCTACCGTGGCTGGTGTAAACGCAGCATTAGAGTTGGGGTTTGGGTTAGGATGTCTAAAAATGTAACAAATAGTGATTCTAATCCCAAGTGACAATGGTGAGAAAATAGGAAAAAACTATGAGAAAACACATAAAATGAAATGAAAAAGAAAGTCGTGCAATGCACGAAAATTATTTATAGAAATTTGTGCGAGCTGAATTTCGTGCCATGGACATGAAAAAATTGATCAAATTTTGCGTGACTATAACACGACTTTCCGTATCTAACAAGTGCTTAAATATGGCTGTTTCACACTGTACAAGGCAGCTGCCAGTGTCTAGTTCATTTTCAATAGGAGATGTGTGGAAAGCGACAAAACAGGGGTGGTTACAGTTTTACATTTTACATCTAAGACTAAGTTGATGCCTAAATGAAACACAACTGAGAACTCCATTTTATATCCTGAGCTCCAAAACAGCAACATCTGAGAAATAACATTGTCATCTGGGAATGTAATGTATACTTAATATCAACATTTCTCTTGCTGCATCTGCCATCTTGAGTAGATTTTCTCACTTAGGGTATCCTGCAATGTATTCTGGGATTGCCTTTTTAAAGAATACATAATGTTGCAATAGAATTTGGCATATAGATGGAATCTTAAGAAGACAAATATATAATGGGAGCGTGCCTGTGATGTCATAAAATATTACACATGTGGACAGCTCACTAGGTTTTGGAATGTTTATTTTGTTAAATATAATGCATTTGCCCATTTTAGTCAGTATTCTTGCATAATAAATGCATGTTAAAACATAACTTAGGAGTGAAAAATTTAAGAAAAAGGGCAATACTTTTTGCAATAAAGGTTGCAATTATGCAAATGCAAATATGATGCAACTGAACAGGAGTATTGCATTGAAGATCAAGGGTTTGATCCCAGAGAACACAAATACTGATCAAATGTATAGCCTGCACTGTATAAGTTGCTTTGAATAAAAGGCAAAAAGCATAAATGTAATGTAAATGTAGCAAATCTATCTATAATTAAGAGTTAGCATCGCAATATCCAGTTTTTAACAACAGATTTCTTCTCTAGGGGGAATGCCATCCACAACATGTTTGTGAAAGAGGCATTCCTCGCCATGTAGCGTGGGAACAACCTGGACCATCCATCCGGAATTCCAAATGGAGAATTGTCACATAAGAGCCAGCTGTTGCCATGGCGACCGCCACTAGTGTGTTAGCGCGTGTTCCTTTTTAGAAATGAGTTCTGAAGTGGGAAACGCCTCGGGAGAGCCAGTCGGTGGCTATCACCGTGCGTTTTCAGCACGTACTGCTACTTTGACGGGGTTGCACAATGTTTCTTCAAACCACATGCCATGGTATAAAAGCAGGGGCTTCATTTTAAATGTCACTATGGGAACGCAGCATACTGGAATCCGAGGGATGCAGGCAAAGGTTGACAGATGGCTTAAATAACAGTTTGCACAAAGTGCTGGCAGGAACTTGAAACACACAAGCAAGCATATGTATTTAAACACACACACCTATAACCTCCGATCTTGCACAATGTCATCGGCAGATTACAAGGCTTCGCCCCTCCGCGCATCTGCTTTGAAGATAGAGAACACAGTGTACCCGACACATGCAGTGGCGAAAGGGCAAATGAATCTCCAGCCCTGAGGGCATTGCATGTATTTATGCATCACAAAGATTTATAGCTTTGAGGTCCATGCATTTGTAGGATTTTGTGATGGTAGAATTAGGTTGCAAATTACATATTTATAATAGATTGTCTGCCATGATGCAATAGGCTAGAACAGTTGGTGGGGCATTGTGTAAGCAGCGCAATAGGTCATGGGTTTGATTCCCAAGTGCACTAAAAGTGCAAAATGCATAAATGTACACTCACCTAAAGGATTATTAGGAACACCATACTAATATCGTGTTTGACCCCATTTTGCCTTCAGAACTGCCTTAATTATACGTGGCATTGATTCAACAAGGTGCTGAAAGCATTCTTTAGAAATGTTGGCCCATATTGATAGGATAGCATCTTGCAGTTGATGGAGATTTGTGGGATGCACATCCAGCGCATGAAGCTCCCGTTCCACCACATCCCAAAGATGCTCTATTGGGTTGAGATCTGTTGACAGTGGGGGCCATTTTAGTACAGGGAACTCATTGTCATGTTCAAGAAACCAATTTGAAATGATTGAAAGCTTTGTGACATGGTGCATAATCCTACTGGAAGTAGCCATCAGAGGATGGGTACATGGTGGTCATAAAGGGATGGACATGGTCAGAAACAATGCTCAGGTAGGCCGTGGCATTTAAACGATGCCCAATTGGCACTACGGGGCCTAAGTGTGGCAAGAAAACATCCCCCACAATATTACACCACCACCAGCAGCCTGCACAGTGGTAAAAAGGCATGATGGATCCATGCTCTCATTCTGTTTATGCCAAATTCTGACTCTACCACCTGAATGTCTCAACAAAGATCGAGACTCATCACACCAGGCAACATTTTTGCAGTCTTCAACTGTCCAATTTTGGTGAGCTTGTGGAAATTGTAGCCTCTTTTTCCTATTTGTAGTGGAGATGAGTGGTACCCAGTGGGGTCTTTTGCTGTTGTAGCCCATTCGCCTCAAGGTTGTGCGTGTTGTGGCTTCACAAATGCTTTGCTGCATACCTCGGTTGTAACGAGTGGTTACTTCAGTCAAAGTTGCTCTTCTATCAGCTTGAATCAGTCGGCCCATTCTCCTCTGACCTCTAGCATCAACACGGCATTTTCGCCCACAGGACTGCCGCATACTGGATATTTTTCTCTTTTCACACTATTCTTTGTAAACCCTAGAAATGGTTGTGCGTGAAAATCCCAGTAACTGAACAGATTGTGAAATACTCAGACCGGCCCGTCTGGCACCAACAACCATGCCACGCTCAAAATTGCCTAAATCACCTTTCTGTCCCATTCTGACATTCAGTTTGGAGTTCAGGAGATTGTCTTGACCAGGACCACACCCCTAAATACATTGAAGCAACTGCCATGTGATTGGTTGATTAGATAATTGCATTAATGAGAAACTGAACAGGTGTTCCTAATAATCTTTTAGGTGAGTGTAAATGCATGATCTGATGTTGAGAATGATTGTCTGAAGTGTGCTCGCTGATCCAAGTAAAAAATCTAAATCTATGAATATTCAAGTCCTTAGATTTCATTTATGATCAAATGGCAATGTCATGCACTCTTAGAAAAAGGTACAAAAGTTATCACTGGGTCAGAACCTTTTAAAAAGGTCCTAATATGTACTATTTTGGTACAGATATGTACCTATAAGGTATGCAACTTTTCTTCTGAGAGGGTGGGAGTGGCTTAGTGGGTTACCTGCCTTGTCCTGGTAAATGAAAGGTTGCAGGTGTGATCCTCAGAGGGGTGATTCTGTCACCATTGGAAGAATAAAAAAACTATTCCTCAACGATTTTTAGAAAGATAAATCCAGGTGCACCTTAGGGCATATCGTATGCATTTGATTCGTGACAGTATTAAGACAGGTGCACACCTGTGCTATCAGGTTGTGATTGATTGTATTCATGTACTACATCTTTACATTACAATTTTAGATTTGGCAGCACTTACAAAGCATTCTTTTTGTTGTTTTCGTACGTGTGTCCCCTGGAAACCTTGGCATTTCCAGTTGATCTATAGGAGCCGACATAATGCCAGGATTATGTCAACATAAGTGACATTTCAAATCATGTCTACAGTCAATCTGTCTCTCTGGTAATATGATTCCATTGCACTTTTCGTTTTTGATCCCGACCTTTCAGTTCGAACTTGAAAGTCTGTCGAGAAGATTTTCTTTAATTTTGCTAATTGTGGCACCCTTTTGATGCAATGTCAGACAGTTTGACACACTCTCTCTTACCGCCCGTCTGGACATTTGAGGGAAATCTGAGTCTAATTCGATGAAGTCTGCATGAGGTAATTACATTAACGGAGTGAATGCCCAGCAGGGTTAGATTCATTAGCTGTGTTAGCAGCAGGCCCGAGCCAAAGCTGCACTCTTGCTTTATGTATGCACGCCTGTGGGACTATTTATTTTCCACGGGCGTGCGGTTTGCAATGGAACTTATCTTTCAGTTACGGCCACGCACGCGGACGAGCATGAATTTTCCAGCGCAAAACTGAAGGCGTTTGTGAAAATCCACATTGATTGTACGTGCACGCACACTGAGGCTTTGTCCAGTGACTGGAAAACTCGAAAGTTTTCCTTCAGATGGATAGACAAGGCTGAATTGCTCAGTGCAAGTGTGGATGTGTGTGGGTGAGTCAGCGCTGGACTGACGGGGGAAACGGGGACGTAATAGAGATTTTGTTGTCCACTAGAACCCAAATTGTTCTGGACCTTTGAGGCTAAGAAAACAGTTTGTGTTTCTTGAAGAAAAGAAGCCCTGTTCAAGCACAGAGACTCTGTGTTTGTCTGCTTTTCCATCTAAACTGTGGTTTCTGAACGGAGAGAGAGAGAGAGAGAGAGAGAGAGAGAGAGAGAGAGAGAGAGAGAGAGAGAGAGAGAGAGAGAGAGAGAGAGAGAGAGATACATAAAGAGAGATACATAAAGAGTACATAAAGAGGAAATGCAAGTAGCTACACAGGAATAACATATAAACATATAAAGAAGGAGAACAACAATGCTAGCAGAGATACGTTGAGATTGTGACTAACATTACTATTATTATTATCACTACTACTACTACTACTACTACTACTACTACTACTACTACTACTAATAATAATAATAATAATAATAATAATAATATTAATAATAATAATACCAATACCAATAATAATAATCATAATACAAATAGTAATGATAATAATACAAATACAAATAATAATACAAATAATAATACAAATAATAATAATACCAATACTGGTGGTGATGATGATGATAATAGTAATAATACCAATAATAATAATACAAATAGAAATGATAATAAAACAAATAAATATTATTATTATCACTACTACTACTAATAATAATAATAATAATAGTAATAATAATACCAATAATAATAATAATATTAATAATAATCATCATCATCATCGTCATCATCATTATACAAATAATACAAATAGTAATGATAATAATACAAATAATAATAATAATAATAATAATAATAATACAAATAATACAAATAGTAATGATAATAATACAAATACAAATAATACTAATACTACTACTAATAATAATAATACCAATAATAATACAAATAATACAAATAATAATAATAATAATAAACACTAATAATAATAATAATAATGATAATAATGATAATAATAATAATAATAATAATAATAATAATAATAATAATAATAATAATAATAATAATAATAATATCAATAACAATAATATAAATAATACAAATAGTAATGATAATAATACAAATAATAATACAAATAATAATAATAATAATAATAATAATAATACAAATAATATTAATAATAATACAAATAATACAAATAGTAATGATAATAATACAAGTACAAATAATAATAATGATAATAATAATACTAATGATGACAATAAAAATAAAATAATAATAATAATAATAATAATAATACATTTATTATTATATTTAAAACATATTAAATAAATATTTATAACAATATTTATGCCAATTATAAGTTATGAGCTAGCCAAACTGTCTTATTAAGTTTATTAATTTGAATATTTTGGTAAAAATAAATTATTATTTAAAACATTCATTAATATTAATATAATATAATAATTAATATTAACAACAAATATATTATAGACAAACAAAAAAATAAAGCATGTGATAATCGTGAAATTGAAACGGCAATGTCTTTCCAACAGAGGGCTCTAGTCTCAGTTGTCTATATGTGTCTGTGTGTGAACGTGTAGTTTGAGTAGAAAGGCGTGGCTGTGTGTACAGGTCACTGGGTTCTTGTGGTGATGGGGAATGCAGCTCAGACGCTACACAGACGCTCTGTTAATTCACTCCACAACCCCATCACTCACGCACACACACACACGGACGCACACACACACACACATGCACACACAATAAAGACTGCATGCTTCCTCAACCAGTCGCAAGTCTGCAGATGTCCCACTGAGTCCTAAAGGACGGGGCTGCCAGCAACACAAAGACAGAGACTTAAGGTCATATTCCCAAACATTTGAATTACAATGATATTTCAATCGAGGCACATTGCAAAACTGATTTAAGTCATGTATATTGAACATATTAACATAATTGTTTACATTTTTTATTTTTAAAAAGCTATATTTTTGTCTATTTTATTTCTCGATCCTTTAATATTATTACATTTGCCATGTCATGTTGAAGATTTAAAGGAATAGTTCACACAAATACTCTCATCATTTATTCACCTTCAGCTGAACACAAACAGAGTTATTTAAAATAATACTTCAGCTCTTCTTTTTTTTTACTTGTTTCTTTTTCTTTCTTTTTTGTAATGCCATTGGATGGTCTCCAGCGTTTTAAAGTTCCAAAAAACACAAACATTCATCATAAAAGTAATCCATAAAGCTCAAATGGTTTAATGTCTTGAGGCGAAACTATGAGTTTGTGTAAAAAAATCATACTTCATACATTTTAAACTATAAACATTGGTGTCCAGGTAACAATTGTACAAAACAGTTGGCTTGGCTGGCTCGAAACTTACAGTATTAACCCTACAGCCTTTTATTTATTTATACCATTCCAGCATCTGTGGTTATATTCATGGCAAGAACCGGTTAATCTACACACAAATAGGACCTAAGGACACCTACTGTAACTTGCATGGCTTTAGACTGTGGGAGTAAACCAGACTGATACAAGGAAACCATGCAAATTCCACAAATAAAGACCTCCTGACCCATCCCAGGCACAAACTGGGGACCAGTCAGCATTGCTACCCACTAACCCACTGAACCACTGATGCTGATAATGGACTGAGCCACATACTCAGTACTGTAGTTTGCCACCTCATAGACCCATTTTTAGTACAAGCAATTCCAGTCGGTCGCTCCGATGTGGATGCAGCCTGAAGTCAAACATGGGCGCTTTTATCCAAAGCCAATTACAAATGAGAGAGCATTAACATATTGTCTAAGAAGTTTATAATAAGCGTAGTCTACGCTTAAATGAAAATAGAGTTGTATAAAGTATTATATTATGCATATACATTATGATCTGCAAATCATCAATCATCTGCAAAAATATTAAAAACAAGTACAGCTACACACAGGTAGCAGCAATACTTGAACCTGAGATACTGATTGTGTAGTGTAAAAGCGTGACCACAAAGCAAGAGACAGAGGGACGATGTCCCTTTAAGACTGCTGCAGTACGGCAGACAGGTGAACTGAGGACACGCTGGCACTAGATGTTCCAGCGAGAGAACGACAGAGAGAGCGAGAGAGAAAGAGAGAGAGCGAGCGAGAGCGAGTGAGATGTTACACCCCATCATTTCGAGACACGAGACACAAACCACACTACTGCACAGACAGAAAAGAAAAAGTCAGCAGTGTGCCGTGATCGTTCACTATTCAGACACTTTCAGTAGTGGCCCACTATAGTTACGCTTCTCTTATAATTTACATAAGCCCTAAATAACCTCATACTGTAATACTCGGTTTTATTGATGACTTCAATGCATAAATGCATGCTTATGCAAAGGTGGGGTTACAATGCCAATAATACCAATGAAGACTAACCTGTTCTGACACTGCGTTTCACTGGCCTTTATGGATAGCTGATAAGTATCGAAATGGCATCAAGTATGAGACTTTTTCCACACATAAGGTCGAAATTCAAAAGCTGAGTAACTCATTTTGCTTGAAAAATAGCCACATGCAGTGGAGCCTACTTATGTAAGTTCACTTGACAGACGTATAAGGACGTGTAATTATATAATTAAAAATGTAAACAACTTCCAATTGGCAGGTAGGAGGGTTTTACACAGACACATAAAGAAATAAACCTTACTTATGTAAACTATGAGTAGTTAGGTTGGTAGAAAAAATGCTCTCTCTAATGTTCTCTCACTTGAATGAATGTAAATGCAAACTTAGTAGCACCGTGTCACTTAAGCTGCATTCAGACTAGCAACGACTTGCGGTAGCAGAGCGACGCAATCACATTTATTTCAATGGAAGCTTGGCGACTTCTGGCAACACAAGCGAAAGTGACCATTGGCGACTGAATGGGGCGTGTCCAGTCGCGCAACAAAGTTGAGAAAAGTTTAACTTTATGCAAATTATGACCGACTTTTAGGAGTGACTACCAATGAGAGTTCACATAATCCGTCTCTCGTCAGAGTGGACGGTACTCATTTGTTTATGACTACCAGATTTAGAAACGCCTCCTAACACCTCATTGAAAGAGACGAGCGACAAAATCGCTTATCCCATTCACCCAGCCAGCAGCCAACGGTAGTAGCAAAGTGACGCGATCTCATTTATTTCAATGGAAGCTTGCGACTTCTGGCGACTAGAGTGAAAGTGACCATTGGGGACCATATGGGCATGTCCAGCGATGCAGGAAAGTTAAAGGTGCTCTAAGCGAATTCATGCGTTTCAGACCATAAAACATTTTTTGTTACATACAGCAAACATCTCCTCACTATCTGCCTGCTGCCTGTCCGCTGATCAAATTGTAAAAAAAGCGATCTCTGTAGCCAGCCTAGGCTCCACAAACTGCAATAAAAACAAAGTGGCCAAACCTACCACCAGAAACGATAACAAAGTGTTCCAGCCAATAAACGACAAGAAGGATTTGGGGTGGGGGTTGGGCGCGTTCATGAAAGCACGGAAGGGAGGGGAGGAGTTAGCTACACCCCGTTTGTTTGAAAACAGTTCAAACATCAACAAAAAGAAACGTCACAGATTCGCTTAGAGTGCCTTTAAGAAAGGTTTAACTTTATGCAAATTATGAGCGATTTTCAGGAGCAACTACAAATGAGAGAGCGAAGCAGTGGAGTTCACGTCAGCCGTCCCTCTTGTCAGTTACTGGAGTAGACGATACTCGTTTATGACTAACCAGATTTAGGCTTCATTTACACGGAAACGATCTGAAGAGAAAACGCAAAAGTGGCGTTGTATTATCACTTTTTATTCCTCGTTTATAGGAGCGTTTTGGGGGGAAATCTACATGCATATGGTGATGCAAAAGTGTGAGATATTCGATGTAGCATGCACTCCAGGCAGCTAGGTGGCAATGTGAAGCACTGACACACAACAACTCCACACGCCTACATCAATGCACCTTCTCCCATTAGTAATACTAGCTGTAAATATTTCGTACAACTGCTGGAAGGACCCTTGTATATTTATCAGAGCTGCTATGGCAACTTGAAGGTCCGAAGTATGGAAATAATCTGACATGTTTGTTGTTATTTCCCTGAACTGGCGCATGCCTGTGATGTAAACGCGTACGCGACAAGAGCCACCATGAGCAGACTTGCGTTTTTACCCTTTAGACGAGAACACGACGGTAGAGTGTTTTTAAAGGGGCCATGGCACAAGACTTTTTTAAGATGTCAAATAAAACTTTGGTGTCCCCAAAGCACATGTGTGGAGTTTTAGCTCAAAATACCATAAAAATAATTTATTATAGCATGTTAAAATTGACACTTTGTAGGTGTGTGCAAAAAAGTGCCGTTTTGGGTGTGTCCTTTAAAATGCAAATGAGCTGATAAAATTCAAACACTGATCACAATGATGGTGGTTTGTTTGCTTTTCTCTGCACTAAATGGCAGTGCTGTGGTTGGATAGTGCAGATTAAGGGGTGGTATTGTTATAATAAGAGCTCCTTGTGTCATCATAGGGAGAGCCAAGTTTCAACGACCTATTTTTTCATGTGCTTGTAGAGAGTGGTTTGCCAGAGCTGGGTTGCTGGGTTGATCTTTTTCACGTTTTCTAGGTTGATAGAAGCCCTGGGGACCCAATCATAGCACTTAAACATGGAAAAAGTCAGATTTTCATGCCATGGGCCCTTTAAGATTTCCACTCTGGGGGGTGGTTTCACTTTTTTGCGTTTTTAAGCCCCAAAAACACAGTCGCCGTGTAAACGAAAGGCACATCCGATAAAATATTTTTTAAGTTTTCGCCCTCGAGCGTTCTTGTGTAAACAGGGCCTTAAAAACACCTCATTGAAAGAGATGGGCGACACACAGCGTGAAAGTAGCTGGTGGTCTGAATGAAGCTTTAGTACTGTACAACGACACTTAAGGGCTTGTTATAGTTGTGCGTAGGTCCTACGGCGTAGCTGCGACGGCGTAGGTTCCATGTCGGTTTTCATTTATACTTTTGTGTCGTCTTCCGCATTGACGTGCAAACACACGCGCAGACCACTGGTGGGCAGTAACCATGCGTGTAACCACAGTAGCAGCGCGACCATCAAAGAAGAAGGAACAGCAACTTGTTGTGTATGATTTGAGAAGACCTGAAATGATGGAAGTAAATAAACAGCGACTTTTGTTGCAGTTTGAGTTAAATCACTCCTCAACTTGGCTCATCTTAGTTTTCACCGTCACAAACGGAAATACCTATGACACAGTTTTTTTAACCTGACTGGAGGGGTTCTGGTGGACCAATCACAGTGCTTGCGGTCCGCGTAGATCTGACGCGAGGTGCACGTCAGGCTACGCAGAGCTACGCACAGGCTACGGATAACCTATGGCGTAGCTACAGCGTAGAGCTTACGTACGACTATAAATCGGGCTTTAGATTGGCAAGTAAACTGTCAGGTTAGCATTTAAAATTACCCCATTTAATTTACTCATACCCTTTGCATTGTGCTAGCACATGTATGTCACATGTCACATGTGTTGGTTAAATGTTCTTGGAATACAAATGCCTTCTAAGACACTTTAAATAAAAGCATCGGCCAAATATGAATTATATACTGTAACATTTCTCATTTTGAGCACAGAAACTAATTTTCTATATGAAACCCAAAGCATTACCATGGTTGTTGATTTCTTATTCAAATATGAGTGAAACTCATGGTAAGGGTTTGGGTGTTATCATTCTAACACCACTATTCTAACTGTACGGGTCTCAGCGTTCCACTCTGGCATGCACCCTTTCACCCTTCCCTTCATATCTATTGTGTTCCATGTTGTTAGATTCCACAGGTATTGTGTCATAGAGTAACAATAAGGCCAGCGATTGGCTTCATTCCTATGATTGAATGTTTTCCACCTGATTATTAAACTCCAGTGCTAATACAGATGAGAAACTCTGTTGAACTGCACAGAGAGTGCCAGTTACTTAATCATTGGTTTGCTTTCATTATAAACATACCACAGGAACAGTAAATGTGCAACCTTTCTTGTAGAAAAGAAAAATATGCATATTACAGTACAATGTTACAGTACAATATTTTTTCTAGACACCATATATATATATATATATATATATATATATATATATATATATATATATATATCCATATATATATATATATATATATATATATATATATATATATATATATATCCATATATATATATATATATATATATATATATATTTATTTATATTTTATTTATATTTGGATGATTTTTCTTTGTTTTTGTTGGTAGGTGTGTAATGTTTGCAAAAGGTAGTGTCCTAGGTTCTAGTCCTAGGCAACACACATACTGATAAAATGTATAACTCAAATTTGCCAAAATCTCATATCCTGCAACCGAAAGCCAATGATTCTGATATGGCATTCTCATTAAAACCCTTATAACCAAATCTGAGCTATGCTATGCACTATAAAAGGTTTTCCCCAAAAATAATAATTCTGTCCTCATTTACTCATTGTTTCAAACCTGTATACATTTATTTGGTCTGCTGAACCCAAAGGAAGATATTTTGAGTAACCAAACAGTTTTTGAGCAACATTGACTTCCATTGTATTGTTCCTACTACGGAAGTCATTGGTGCTTCCCGCCTAATTACAAATATCTTCCTTTGTGTTCAGCAGTGATCAATTTAATTTCAATCTTTGACATGATCTTACTCAGTCCATATTAAAGATATCAAGGTTATATGTAGAATGATTTTATGTAGAAAAATAATGATTATAAAACAAAATAATAATTTTAAGATTAATGATTCACAGACTAGGTCACATTTTGCTGGAACATAATTGGTAGATTTTATGAGCAATGATAAAGTTTATCTAATGCTGGGTACCAAGCGTGCCGCACAAGCCCTGAAAAGTGAAGGTAAAACATCTCGATCGCCCCTCAGGGTACTGGTCCCAGTATAGGTCATAAACCCCACCTCCCCATGTTATTTAATGGGACTTGAGACCAACAAAAATTTTTTATTACACTTCAATTATCTTTTTTCGGAACCTGGTTTCTGTCATTTATTGTAGTTTTTATCACGCTGATGTAAATTCAAATTGTTTTTAAAATAAGTTTGTGTTTAGTTAGTTATCTAATGATATAAAAACGGTGGTGTCATGTCATGATTGACAACTGTGATATCGTGTGATATGCGCATTCGGCGAGAGCGAGGACGGGGTCTTGATTTCATGGCTTTACTTCCTGCTCACTACTGCGCAGGACTGGTCCCGAAATCGCTACTGCGCAGACTCAAGACCCAAGATGTCAGCACACTGGCGGCTTCACTTTTCACCAATGGAAGACAGCGAACAGGCGTCGTCCATATTTTTTTACAGTCTATGCTGGGTACACACCAAAAGATAATCGGGCTGATTTTGGGCCCCTTCCGACAATCCTAGCTATGTCTCGATTATCTTGATGGTTCTACAGATTATTTTATCAGATTTTCCCTTGGTGTGAGCTGTGTTAAGAGTGTCCAAACCTGATCGGAAGAACGTTGGAGCCGCCCCGATTGCAAATCGTAAATATTAAACAGAAATCCTGATGTGTGGGAGGAACCCCGAGGACAAACGCAGGCACGGTTTTGAGATTATCACGTGAAATGAAACAATATCCAATCAGAAAGCAAGATGATGGAAGACGGAAGCAGTCATGGCGCAGCACCAAATGTACACTAGATGTCGCCTTGGCTTCGGCAGAACGACTGTGTCAACTACAGTCGCCATCTTGAAACAGGGCAGCCATGCATGCATCAGCGTCATTGTAGGCAATGGTGTAATGGAAATAAAATCAGCATAATTCATCATTTTGTTCGTTCCAACAGCCAGACATGTATTTAGCATTGAGTCCAGAAAAAAAAATTAAGTTTTGATATTATGAAAATCGACTTTTTCTAACTATAATGCATAGTGTTAGTAGGCCTAACATCCACATGCAGCACAAACGTCCGGTATTGTCCATGAATTCGAAGTACAGGCGGAGATAGCAGCATTACCTAGCTACTTCCTATGGCAAGACCCCTGTTTCAAGATTGCGGCGGTTTTGACGCATGCTTAGAACCCCAAGGCGACATAGTGTACATATCTATGGCGTAGCACAAAGTGAAGTTCTTGCAAAGTGAACTTGTACAGACCATGTTCCCGCTGTCTCCACGACGACCCAAACCCTTTTCTTTTTATTCCTTGAATTTTCTGTGAAAATCATTCCAAACACTATCATTGAAATTTCTTCCTGCATATCGTCCACCATGCTTATTCTGAAGTCTCGCGAGATTTTGCAAGATTTCCTGTGTTCACGTTCGAGACTCTAGTTGAAAATCTGTTCGTGTTTGTTGTGCTGTATTTGACACATCCTGGAACACAACACACAATATGTCCAAAACAGTTAAATCTAGGATTTTTTATCCTCATTTTGAAAATCTTATAAGATGTAAAAAATCTTTTGGTGTGTACCCAGCATAAGAAATGCAATTTTTTAGAAGTGAGGGTTATTATCATTAATAACTCAAAAAGGTAAGATATGTGCTGATAAAGCTTGACTTTAAGTACAGAGTAATTCAATAAAACATACAGAAGAAACAAAAGACCAAAACCATCTCCCTTTGAGCCCTCAGCCAACGTTGTATCACATCAAACGCGGGCCAACGCGTCATCTTAATGCAACATTTGTTTGAGCCATACACATTTTCTGTTACCTCAGATCAATCCTATAAATAGAGTCTTTCTTTGAGGGAAAAGCAAATAGACGGGAACACTCCACACATTGTTGTGAAGGTTGATTGCGAACAACACTAGTCTTGTCCGACGATACCCAAGACTGCGGAGAACTTGATGGATGAGGGTTTTATTTCTAAACTCGACAGGACCTGTCAGTTTAAGACTGCTTCTTGTTCCTCTGAGGAGCTTGCCAGACATTTTGGCTCCAAGGAGGTGGCTTCGCGCCTGGCTCCCTCGGAGAGCCCAAAGATTTAAGAAAACACACCATGTGAAAAGGGCATTTCAAAATGGACCCCGACACCCACTATGTAAGTGAGTGAGGTCATCGTAGCTACCTCAGAGAAACCTTTGTTAGCGACTGGATGGTGAGGAGAAATACTGGAGCTTTGCCTGAACTCCGGCCCAGCTTATGGGAAAGAGACCTCCATAAAATGCCCTACGGTGTTGATTGTTTATTGGAGATGTCCGTACTGACATCGTTTATTTTTTGACGTGTCAGATTTTTATAGCGATAACTTAACATCAGTTACCTGAATGTCTGAGCAAATGCCACAACACAGAGTGATTGTTGGTGATGTCCAAGGTTGCTTATTGGTGCAATAACTCTCCACCATCTCTCCAGCCTTTCCTTCCGCCCCTTTCATCTGTTGCCTGTCTGGGTGAGAAAAATTCCTGGGTGATTGTTGAGAGGCCCACTGTGTGCGGGAACAAAAGGTCTCCTCTCTCTCAGGGTGCCAGAGTGCTTAGTTTCCGGCATGAGGTCATTCTGATGGAGAAGAGAGGAAGAGCTGTCGTTTTGGACTTGAGTTGGAGATTATGCGGGTTTCTTGGAATGAACGGGAAGATGAGGGTGGTTGGGTCGGGGGGTGTAAATGTGTGTACATGTCCCAGCCTGGAGTGCTTAGCCGTTTTGGGGAAACTAATTTAAAACAGTCGGTTGCCAAGTTTCTTGTAATTCTAAGTAGTTAAGATACCGTTAAGTATACCTTTTTGGAAAAGTTACTACAAAACATCACTGAAGTTATTAAAACATTTGTTAATACTTTGTTAATATAATGTCAACTTATGCATTTGAAAGATGCTTAAATCCAAAGCGACTTACAGAGCATCTATATATTGTTCATCAGTATACTGTAAAAAATTTGCTGTAATTATGCAGCTGGTTGCCAGTAACTTACTGTAGAAGATAAAGACTGAAAATGTTTCATGTTCATTTAACTTTAAACAAACTGTTGCAAGTAAATAACATAAATGTAAAATCTACAGTAAGTTACTGGCAGCTAGTTGCCAGTATTAATACTGTAATTTCTACAGAATTTTTTTACAGTGTATGTGTGATACTGGAATTGAACCCGCATGACCTTTGTGTTACTAATGCTATGGTCCACCAATTGAGCTACAGGGGGAAAAAAAATAAATAAATTTAAATTTAAATATTTTTCTTGCTAAAAAATCGGAGAAGATCTTATTTTGGGTGACAGTATAAAATGTAAATTTACAGTATATGTAGGCCTACACATTATACATATAAATTCAGGGTTGCAAATATGGGCATTTTCTATGTTATTTTACCCCTACAGGTGGGTTTGTCCATATTTGACCCAACCTTGGGTTAAAACAAGTTGGCAATTTTTTTGAGGGTATACTATAGATTTTTTTTTTTCGTTTGCACTTAAAATCATTTTGACTTTCTTGACTAGTGAGGAGTTGATATAAGTTATCAAAATTAAAGTTGAATTAGCTTAACCCTTGTATTGTGTTCGATTTTTGTGACAATTTTAATGGAGCGAGTCAAATCGACCCTTACTGCATTCAATGCAATTCCCTAAATATCACATTATGAAAAACCAGAAGGAATTTTAAGGACCATTTAAGTAACAGTATTTGTCACACATTACAAACACTTAATATTAAAATTTGATAAGTTTGATTTCTAGAAATTTTCAACATGTTTGTTTTTTTTTTAAAAATGCCAAACTGTTGTAACGTTTAACATTTAAAATTTTTATTTAACATGGTTTCTTTTTTATTTTTTTACACATGTATGTTTAAAACATTGTAAACAATTTAATATTGATGTGAAATGAAATTAAGTACTGAAAAGAGTGAGGTGAAGCACTTTTTATGCCATTTAAGGATCATAAAACACCAATTTAGCAACATAAACTGAAGACAGATATTTAATTTGGGTCTGTACAACTGTTTTGGAACAAAACAATTTGAGTCAAATTGACACGTGAAAATCAAAATCATTACAAAAAGATTTGCATAAACTTCAAAACATATCAGTGTATCCTAACTTTGCATCCATGTTCATGGCCATAAATGAATAAAAGTCTCAAAATTTCAATTTTCAAGAATAAAATAACATGTTAACAGCTTAAAAATCAAAACGGGTCAAATTGACTCGGAACATAAAATAAGGGTTAAGTTTTGAAAATAGTTAGGAAAAGCCCACTTCCATATCCAGGGTGGTACAACACCAACATATACACAATAACTGTATTTAATTTGTGTCTATAAAGTTGCCTTGGAACAAACAAATATGGGTCAAATTGACCTGCGAACATCAAAATGTAAATAAGCATTATTTGTGTTTAAAAAAACACTTATGAACAAACCAGTGTATCCTCAATTTGCATGCAAAAATGTCTGGAAGAAAAATATAACTTAAATAGTATTTCATATACGTTGTAAATAGAAAGTCTGTTAAAATCTTTATCAGTACTAAAAAAAAAAATGAGGAGATGCATTTTTACCCCATTTCAGGATCGTAAAACACAAATTTAGCAACATAAACTGAAGACAGGTATTTAATTTGGGTCTGTACAGTTGCTTTGGAACTAAAAAAAATGTGGGTCAAATTGACCCACGAACATCAAAATCGTTACAAAATTATTTATGTACACTTCGAAACATATCAGTGTATTCTAACTTTGCATGCATGTTCATGGCCATAAATGTAAAAGAGTCACAAAATTTCAAGAATAAAATCACAGGTTAACTAATTTTGCCAACAGCTTAAAAATCATAGGTCAACCCAACCCAGAACATAATATAAGGGTTAAGTTATTTCAACTTTATTTTTATAATTTATATCAACTCCTCACTAGTCAAGAAAGTTGAAGCAAAACTTAAAGCTTGATAATTTTTTTGTATTCCAGATCAATATTGCATCACTGCTCATTTGCATAAATGTAAACACAGTGGTTGGACATGCCCACATTGCATCACCAACAATGACTGTTGTCGCAAGAAATCTCTCACAGAAATGGCTTCACCTTATAGCCAGATGTGCTTGTGTGAACATTGTGGATGCAGGTGGCATAACACTGCAGGTGCGGAAGCTTCATCTCAACACAATAAACTCAACATTTCTCTTTTATTATAAATGTTTCGTTTGAAACACAGATTGGATAATATTTCCATAGAGAGAGCTCCTAAAGAGCTTCTGGCAAATCACACAATTTGTTATCAGTACCAAGATAGTGAAGAAACTGTAAAACTCCCCACACGTTTACATCTAGCCCCGAGCCATTAGTTGAGAAACTTCTCTCATAAAGGTTTCGACAACGAGTTCATTAAAATCAACTCCCCTCCGGTAGTTCAAGCATCACTGTTGTAGGTCGATATGTTCCCATAAAATCTGATTATAATTCAAGAGTATTGTCAACGGATTGCATGTCACTTCCTTCCTGCCCCGCAGCTCTTAGCCCGTTTGATATGGCAGGTTATTTAACAGTAATCCCCCATCTTGATCTATCGCTGCAGCATATGTGGACCGGGCAGCGAGGCATAAATCCTCATACGCTCTGCTATCGGCAGATTGATGGCCCTGTCTAAGGGATACAGATCATTGTGCGGTGCTTTAGATGGGTGAGCGAGTTCATGTCTCTCATTCAGTGCCATTCAGAGACCGGCAGTGCCAGGCTGAGTCAGAAGAGCTTCTTCTCTCTCTCAGCACATTCAGAGCCAGCTGTGAAATACTGGCACACGGTGCCAATGTGTCTGTTTTACTGCATGTCAAGAGATGGTAAACAAAGAACGAGTGAGTTAAACTCATATAAGACTGGTGAGTTTGTGTGAATCTGGGCTGTATACGTTTAAGAGGTGATCTATGAACTATCACCATTGTGCACTTAAGCATGACACTTGACTCTTTGCTTCCCCAAGGGATCTGTCCGTCGTAAATCATAGTCATTTATAAAGCAGGTCCGCTTATTTGGCGGCCATCTTGGTACCGCCCCTGTGCAGCTATTTCCAGTCGTGCAAGTTCAGCATGTATCTACTGGAATAGGGGGAATGTGATATCTATCCAACTGTTTGCTATGGATATGTTTCAATAACATTTCAAATCACCAATAAAACCTGACAAATCGAAGTCATACATTTTGTATGTTTACCTCAAACCTTATTTTAGTCTGTCAACTAATGCAAGTGCACATTCTTAAAGGTGCAGTGTGTACTTTCACATGTTGAAATGTTAAAGTATTGAAGGTAAAACCGTGCAAGTAAATTCAATGATTCAATGCAAAATAACTGTAGTCTCCAATCGTTGTAGTTTGCCTCAGAATGGAGGGTGTGTTTCTGTGGCTTAGTTCGGTAAAGCATTGCATTACTGCATTAGCAGAATAAAAGGTTTTGGGTTTGATTCCCGACACACACACACACACACATACACACACACACACACACACACACACACACACACACACACACACACACACACACACACACACACACACACACACACACACACACACTGAGATACTGATAAAAATGCACTGTAAGTAATTCTGGATAAAAGGTCTGTCAAATGCATAAATGTAAATGTAAACTTGATGGCTGTGTCATTTGTATGTGAAAAAGCTATGCATATAAAGTGCTTATAAAGTGTTTTCTGGAGGCCCCCCAAACTAAGGTAATTGCCACCTTATGTATGTCAAAAGGCAAACCTGAATGAAGCAAAATCCTTAACAACCACCCTTCACTTATGCGCTGCATTGTGTTACATTCAGAATCACTCATGTCAAATGGAGACCCAACTCCCACCCCCACCTGTGTCCCATGATAGCTGACTGAACAACTTTCTGGCACATTTGAAATGAGCGAGACCATAAAATCAGGTATTGAATGTCTAAAAATAGTCTATAACAACAAAACCAGTTCCTAGAGTAGCTATACAGTCTTGGAGTCACAGTACAGATGTTTGGCAGATGCTTTTATCCAAAGCGACTCACAGTGCATTTAAGTCATAAATGTTTTTATCAGTATGTATCTTTACATTAATGCTCTATTAATTGAACTACAAAAACAAATAGTGACAGATATTAAATTATTTAAATTCCTAATGTACTTAATGGCAGTGGCACAGTTGGATAGTGCAGATTAAGGGGCAGTATTATCCCCTTCTGACATCACCAGGGGAGCCAAATTTCAATTATCTATATTTTTTACCTATACTTGCAGAGAATGGTTTACCAAAACTAAGTTACTGGGTTGATTTTATTCACATTTCTAGGTTAATAAAAGCATTGGGGACCCAATTATAGCACTTAAACATGCAAAAGTCTGATTTTCATGATATGTCCCCTTTAAGGCCATTTAGTAAAGAGTACCGTTATTTTATTAAAACAATTAACACATAAAACTGCCAAGTTTACTTAAATATTCACTTTATGGTCATGTAACTAAATCTGAGGAGTAAATAGGGTAAAGTTAGGGTGTATTTTAGAGTAAGCGTAGCAGAACCTGAGATGACCGAGCAACTGTGTGACCTATTCAGCCCATGTCATTAACAGGAGCTTTATTTAGTATATGACCTACTTCCCTACTTTTATCCCTTCTGTGTCAGTAGCCCCACTACACGCCAGCTAACATCACATTAGTATTTATTCTGATGCAAATAAACACAGAGGGAAAATGTTTAAAGTCCCCCAAAAATGTAATATTTAACTTTTTTGCTTTTAGTGTGAATATGTTTTCTATATGTGTGCCCCAAAGCATGTAGAAAATTCGCATTTGAAAGATATAAGCGTTTAAAACTTACAGTCTCTCACACAAATACAGATCAGCTTGACATCATTCTGCATTTTTATCATTCAGATTTAAAGAGGTAACTGAACTCTATTGGCTATTTTAAAAGGGGAAGAGCCTCTAAATATGCCCCACCCTAACTGTTTCAGTAAAAAATATGTTAAGCCATAAACAAGTGTCTCATTTCAAAGCACTTTTAAGTGAAAGGTCACTATAGAAAAAAAATAAGTTTTACAATCTAATATTGATCTAAAATTAAAAACTATGAATTTGTTTTGAAAACTTAAATTTTCTTACTTTAACTGAAAATTTTAAAGTGATTTTATTTTTATTATTTAAAAGTTAATTAAATCAATATTACATCACTGCTCATTTGAATAAATTTAAACATTTTTTTAATTATTTTTACATTTATTAAAAAAAATTCTGCTTAATTTTTTCACTTAAAGTGAGAAAAATCCAATTAGGCAATACTGTACTACCAACTAAACTCTATTGGCCATTTTAAGGGGGGCTGGAGCCACTTAATATGCCCCACCCTTTCAGTGTTTCAGTGAAAAATATGTTAAGCAGTAAACAAAGTGTCGCATTTCAAAGAAGTGCACGGTCACTATGAAAGTGAAAGCTGCTCTACACTGTTAATTATAATTGATGCACTTATTCAAATCATTTCAAATATCTTGACCAGTGAGGAGTTGATATAAATAAAAATAAAAAAGTTTAATTGGCTTAAGTTATTAGAACTTTATTTTTATAATTTAACTTCTAAATAGTCGAAAAGGTTGAAATAACTTATTAATTCAAGTTGTTTAAACTTAAACATTTAAGTTACATGGAATTTTTACCATACACTTAAAAACTTACTTCAACTGGTAACACCTACAAAGAATTAAGTTTTACAATCTAATATTGATCTAATATTGAAAACAACAAATTTGTTTTGAAAACTTACATTTTATTACTTTAAGCAGAAATCGTATAGTGTTTTTATTATAAAAATAATTAAATAATAAAAATGTCACTTTAAAATTTTCACTTAAAGTAAGAAAATTTAAGTTTACAGAACAAATTTATTGTTTTCAATATTTGATCAATATTACATCACTACTCATTTGCATAAATGTAAAAAATCTTAAAATTATTTTTAATCTTTTTTTTATTTCAGCTTAAATTTTTCACTTTAAGTGAGAAAATTTAAGTTGAAAAAAATTCACATTCTTAGGCACTACCAATTGAAGTATTTTTAAAAGTAACTTACAGTGTATGTCTTCTCTAATGCATTTTACAAACAAATTTTCTTGAAGGCATTATATGAATAACTTCTATAGTCACCGAATGGGATCACATAATGGCTGCATCCTAATTCTGATATTTCTGCACTATTCTACTTGATGTGTATTAAAAAAAAAAAAAACTTGTGCACTTCACACTAAAAGACAACAAGAAACAAACTAAATTTATACAGACGATGCAAAATTTCAACCAAAAAACCAAATGTGCACTTTATGCATGCCGACATACTGGAAGGGGCGGGGCTAAGTGTATTGAAAGCTAGTGGCATCAAGTTAAAGTTGCTTAGCATATTAAGATACACTGAACAAAATTTAAATTTGTACCCCAGCTGTCATTAGGTACACATATGAACCATAAGGTACAGATATACATTTGGTATACCAATAAGTACCCTTAAGATACTAATATGTGCTTTTGAGATACTAATATGAACTCTTTAGGTACAAAGTTTGAATTATTTTGAAAGCTGGGGTACATATGATGACAATTTTTTCCTGATGGTGTGGAATTGACAATTAACAGGTTATCTTTAAATGTACGTTGTTGTTTTTTTAAGGGGTGGAAGGACAATACTCCTTGGCAATGCTGTTTATTGTATTCTGTTTTGTTTACAGTTTGCAGAGAAACATTAAAGTTTTTTTTAATTGTGCTTGACAATAAAAAACATTTTTTGACTTTGAAAAAATGTTTTGTCTGTTAACAATTCTGTAAATGAACCATTGTTTGCCCTACAGATGTTGATATGCAGCAGCCACAATGATCATTGTCCTGACAGAGACGAACTCGTTCAAACCGAGTGACCTCATCAAAACAAGGAGATTGACAAAACTGTCTGCTTCCGCTGAACTTCCTGTTGTGAAGCACGGACCCTAAATCCTCCTCTGCCGTCCGGAACCTCTTCCTGTTTTTCTCACGCCTGCTGGGAGTCGGTTATTGTCATCTACCGCAGCTGAGCTCTGGTTAGACGCATACTCAGATCACACACACGCAGACGTTTGTGCTTCCAACGTATACAGTTCATTCATCTCCCAGAATGCCAGATGGGAAAATACGGAATTACGGAATTACCGATTTTCCAAACTCTTCCTTTCCCTATAAGAGACGATCCTGAAATAAATATTTGAAATAGTCCCATCTGCCCAAACTAAGGAGATCAACAAGAACATAGCCCACTTGTTTTGACACGTAGCCTCGTATGTGATGATGTCACTAGCATTTGACCCTGACCAATGGCCAGCATTTCCTGCCAGCCTCAGGGCATGTGTGTCTGCTCAGATCTGTCAATGCACACATCCTGTGCACACATCAACCAATGAAGTGCTAGTCATTCAGAACTAACTCTAGTATTGTTATCCTAAAAGCCTGGATGTTGTTACCCCAAAACAAAACTGATAAGGTCTCCATTCCTATTCCTGTAGCTCAACTGGTAGAGATTGCATTAGCAATGCAAAGATCGGGGGTTTCTTTGCACACACATAGTGATAAACAGGAAGTAATATAATATAAATACTATATAATGTAAAGAACATTCAGCAAAATTTAACTTTAATATCTTTAGTATTGATCATGGCAAATATTGAAATCATCGATATGAAATCAATGAGTGTCGTGAAATCAAACTTTAACCTATTTCACATACAGGACAAAATGTATATAAAACACTAGTATTTAAAACATCTGTATTTGATATAACACAATGTATTTGCGTGTCATTGAGTACAGTGTCCATCCATGCCATTGGTGCACCAACATGACCTCCGCCAGTCCTTATTGTATTATAAAGTGGGCGAGTTGTACTCATATATTTTGCTAGAGTCTAGACGTGGGTGCTTACTAATGTAGATGCTCGGGCCAAAAATACATGAGTGGCTCTTATTACACAAGGCCAATTGAGCTGTAGTGGTATGCGCCTTATTCACTCATCCCTAAATGTAGAAGGTAGAAGACCTCCATACACAAGGCCGTGGCCTAAGCCAAAGCATTAGCACCATAAACTTGTGCATGCAAATTTGACTGTGGCTGTAATTATTCAAGGGAAAGCAGCAGAAAGCAAAATATCATTACCATTTTGAAATGTCATTCTGAAATGATTTGAATAAATATTACTCATGCTGTTTCACCATAAGGGTTGTCTGGCCTGGCACAAATTGTGCTTTATTGAGAGACCTCACGTTTCCTTTGAAGCAAAGCGATGTAGCTGCTACCTTCAGCGCATAGTGGACAGATGCACAGATATAGATGTGCCCTCGAAAACAGCCTGACCTCAAATGACTGCCTTCGAGTTAAGAATAATGCACAATGGGAACGACTCTGTGCATTGTTGAGAGCGAGTCATTGTGGTCTCTTGGATATTGTTACTGAAAGACAAAGCATAAGAAGACGTTTAATAGGACTTATTTGTATCAATCTGCTTTGAATAAGTGACGTTCAATAGGCCAGCATTGAATCACCAGAGGCAAACTGAAACCAAAACAAAATCTGAAGTGACTTTAAACTTTGCAAACAAATTGTTTACATTGGGGCAAGTCCTTACTATTGGAAACAGCGTACTAAGATGTAAATCGGGATTTTCAGAATCATGGGAATATTAAAGGTTCGCCCCATGATGTGAAATCATGTGCTGATTTGAATAGGGAAATAATTCAACAATTTTAATAAGTTTAACAAATGTAGTTCACAATTTTCATATAAGCATTTTGCACAAGAAAAACTCGTAAAACTGCATGTTGCATTATTTTATTAAATTGAGTTCACCCTCACCCTCAAGTTGATACAAACCTGTTTACATTTCTTTGTTTTGCTGAACACAAAGAAAGATATTTGTATTCAAGATGGAAACAGAAGCATCATTGACTTTATAGGAAAATAATGAAAAATACTTTCCTTTGTGTAGTAGATAAAAATTAATTATAAAGATTTGAGGGTGAGCAGTGGCGGCCGGTGACTTTTTTTCGAGGGCGCACGATGCAAAGTTCGTCACAACATGTATGTAGCCCGTCATGTGTGTGGTTCATAATTTCAAAATATGTGCCTGGCGCGCCGAGTGAACGCATGTGCATCACGTGTCCCGCCAAAACAAGCGCCCGCTGCAGACGCGTCAAACTGTGGGTTCACACAAGATGCGAGTTCAATGATTTGCGCGAGTAGATTACATACAAAGTCAATGCAAAGACACGATCAGATGCGTCCTCGCATGGGCAATACGAATGACGCGATATAGGCAGCGCGTTTGCCGGGAAAACACGCGCTAGTCGCCTCAAACGCGTCTTCGCCCAAGTTGAAAATATTCAACTCGAGCGAAAAATTCGCATGACAGTTAAATCGCGCGAGTAATCTAAAGCGAGTAACGCGATGCCCCGCGTTTGGTGTGTATGTAGCATAAAGGGTTTATGACAAAAAGAAGCTCGTATTTGCCAGATACTCCTCATGCGTAATCAAAGTTTACTTTTAAGGGAGTGTCTTGCGTGTATTTTGTAAACGTGTGCGTCTCTTTTATCATAAACGGTTTTATGACGCGTGTGCAGCAGGCGCTTATTTTGACAAAACACGTGATCCACATGGTTCACATGACGCAACAAACACATATTTTGAAAACACAAGCAACACACATGACATTTCGTACGCATATTTTGAATTTGCGTCCCTCTGAAGAGCAGTCACGAGTGCCACTGAGGGTGAGTAAATGATGACATAATTTTAATTTTTGGGTGAACTGTCCCTTTAAGTTCGCTTTGCTTATTTGACAAAGATATTATTTCGTGGTTTTGTTATTACATAATTGTACTTTGTTGTTTTGCATCATATACTAGTAACGCTATCACAAAAATGCAGAGACCTATCATTACTTTTGTACTTAGAGGTTAGTTTTAGTTGCAGTTTTCTTGTGTAGACAGTTTAAATCTACGGAGCCCCTAAGTGGACATAGAGCAAAAATGTAATAAAGTTTAGTTTCGCGTGCCCACGTAAAACTATTGCGCTCATGTGAAACGTTCGCATGCGCACGTGAAACTACCGCATTTAGTTTCGCGTGCTCACGTGAAACTTTTGCGTCCTCACATGAAACTTTTGCGTGCACACGTGAAACTATCGCGTGAGCACGCGAAACTAAACTTAAAAAAAATCTGCACATGAAAGTTTCACGTGAGCACATGAAACTAAACTTTAGATTTTTTTACTCCAATGTCACCTTAGGGGCTCAGTATAAATCTCTTCAACTTCTGGTTGTGATGCTTCTTCACGTTTTCAACATTGTACTCTGTGGTAACTCCTAAAAACATTACCAGCCAGCTTGCAGTAACTCTTTTTTGAAAGTGTGTTCATTTCGATGTCGCCTTTGTCTATCCAGTACTGATAGCAATGCATAGATGTACTGTAAGTGAGATTTCTGACACTGAGTAACAACAAGGCACACGTTGTGACAGATCGTGCCTGTTCTCTGTGTACAAGTGTGATATTGCACTAGCTGTACTGAGATATCATCCCGTTGAGTTCCTGGCATGATTCAGAAGAGCCACCACAGCCTGGCAACAAATGATCTGTCCTGAAGTGACCCACATGATGCTATTTCCAGTTTCAAACGCTTTTAGCTCTTACCCACGGAGTCGTTCCACTTGCTTGTGCTTGGCAGTAAAATTACTAGCTCGTTGGCTCTATCTGTTATTCATTCCTACCGACTGCTTGTCAGAATGTATTATGAACTGAAGGTCTTCTGTAGATTTGTGTCACTGCAGTGCATAATAGAAGTGCTGAGCTGGGCTGGAATAGTAATACCCACTGTTAATGATCGCTCGTGTTTACCAAACAAAATATTAAGCAGTCAAAGTTGAATCTGAACGCTTTTGCCAGATAAACCACAATGTTTATGGTGATATTCTGTTCAATTATAATATCAAATATCTGAGCATGACAAAACTGTTATAATTTATAGCGGGTAAGATAAGTATGGAACATGTCACCTTTTTTTTGTAAATATATTTTTAAAGGTGCTATTGACATGAAATGTTCACCAGATGTTGGTGCAATCCACATATGCAAATTAATCATACCATAGATTTCCATACATTAAGTTATGTGTAATAAAGGCATGGAAAGCCAAGACAGTCAGTAATAAAAAGCATTTAAAAACTATTTAACATGAGCAATGCATGCAGTTAGCTTCTTCATACAGGAGGCGTCTTGAAGCTTTCATTACCAACATGTTTTGTCAATGTCATCAATCATTTGAAAATATATGGATCTAAACCTGTGTATGACAAAGCTTCACATGATTACTGGATGAGAATATCACCTTCTGTAGGCCGGAAAACATGGCACAGGGATCAACTGTCACATAGATGTGATAAACATTTCCATTTTGCCCTTTTAGACATGGCTATGACATAATCATACTCTTCTCACTCCACCCCTAAATATATTTTATGCCATGTATTTGGTATTTTAAAGATTATACCATGAAATCAATATAAAAATGTCAAAATTATATGCACAAATACTATATACTGCTTTGCTATGATGCTACAAAATTGTGAAATGCGCTACAGAAATTTATCGCAAATTTAAACCTTATAAAATTGTATACGCATATTTGTTTAAAGGAAAACACCACCGTTTTTCAACATTTTATTATGTTCTCACCTCAACCCAGACCATTCAATATACCTATCTTTTTTCAATGTGTGCACTTTCTATAGCACTTCATGAATGTGTTAGCACCTAGCCCAGCCCCATTCATTCCTTATGGTGGCACAAAATAAAACGTGAGAAAAAATATATAAACTATATTGTATGTTGGAAGAGCACCCAGTTTGCAGCACCTCGACCTCGGCACACAGTAACATCATCCAGGCCCGGATTGGCCATAGGGAGGACCGGGAGATTTTCCCGGTGGGCCGGTCTGTTTTTTGGCCACAAGGGCCGGTGTTGTTGTATGGGTTGAAGGTTGCTGTCCCTAGGCTGCCAGCACTTATCCAGCCGCACTCGCATAATTTGCCGGCTTTAAAAATGTTAACACAAGACGCGTGATTTTCTTCTGCTTTTCAAAGCGCTCGCCTGTGAACACGAGTTTAGTTTCAGATGCGTCTATATTTGAGTGCGCTTGCCGCGCGTCTAGATGCGCGACCTGATACGAACGGCCACTAAAAGAAAAAGGATACAAATCGTAATTTTTTCAAATCTAAGTCATAGATGCAATAATGAATGGCCTATGAATAGTCAATTATTATTCATGATCTATTGATTACATAAATATATTTGATGCAAAACAAGTAAAACAAAAATATGAAAGTCCATTAAATATTTGTTCTTTTATGACTCAAGGTAGGCTTACCTTACGTTATTTGGCAAAGCACATGATCTAAGTACTAAAAATTAAGAAGGATATTTATTTTTCCATCTGTTTCCTCTGCATACTTGATAAATATTGCTTGTGTATTGTATATTAGGAGTTTCTAAACTTTTTCAACCCAACAGGTAATCTCAAGACCCACTATTAAAAAAAAAGAAATATAGGGGAAAACACAAACACATTTGTTCCCTTTTAGTAGTTTTTAAAAACATTTAATTGAATAATATTAAAATACCTTATGTTAGGCTGCACGATTATAACAAAAATCATAATTGTTTAGAGTACTGTATTTGCATTGATTTGGAAATGATATATACTTCCCCCTCTCGCTCAAACTTCCATCAATATTACTGCGCCCGAGGTTAAAGTTTCCTCAAAACTAGGTGCTCTTCAACCACACAACATAGTACACATTTTTTATCAGCTTAAAAAATCACCACGTTTTATTTTGTGCCACCATACTTACTCGTGTAACTACTCATGTAACAGTCTTTAGTGAAAACATGGAAGTGTTTGGTGGCTTCTAAATTCATCCCTGTTTGGATCCTAAAGAATGAATGGGGCTAGGCTAAACGCCAACACATTCACGACGTGCTGTACAAAGATTAAGTGTACGCATTGAAAAATGATAGGTATGTATTAATTTGTCTAAGTTGAAGTAAAAACATACTAAAACACTGAAAAACAGTGTTTTTTTCTTTTAACAGCACTATAAAAATAACGTTCTGAATTACAGCTAATTTATACATTTTATTTGATATTTCGATAACTTGTGACATAAAGTCATAGTAAAATTTCACGATTAAATATTTTTAATATTAAATATTTCAAGAATTAAAATTATGATATACAATCCATTGCTACTGTGGCTACGGTCATTTAAGACATAATTCCACATTTTTCCTTTCATTTGGGATCCTCAGTAGAAACGTCCACACGGATCCATTCCTGGGAAAACCCTTCATCTGGTTACGTGGTTTCCACGTGTTCCCGTCAATGGCGTACTCCAGTGTCATGGTACGGTTTAATGTGAACACAGAGTCTCCTCTGACTACTGAAGTAAACAGTGCCCCTTTGCTGTTGCCATAGTGACCAGGCATAGACGTCCATTGACCTGTGGTGATGTTGTAGCAGTCCATCAAACATCGTAGAAAGTCATCCTTTGGAGTGTTGCGTATCACGTAGAGGTTGTCCCTGTGTGCCACCATATAGTGTACATAGCTCTGGTGCTTTAGCAATTTAGTGACCAGAACCCACGTGTCCTTCTTTGGGATGTATTCGTAGATTTCATTCGTCTCCATTGGCTTCCACAGACAAACAAAAATCCGGCTCATAGACTTAGCGCATGCTACCCCAGCCACCGGCCTTGGTAAATGTGAAACGAAGGACCATTCCTTTGTGACGACGTCATATTTTTCGACTGAGGAAATTGTTCTTCTTTCTGATTCTCCTCCAATTGCATAGAGGCAATCTTCTAACCCGATTAGGGTTAAGTTGTACCGTGGCTGTCTGGGACCTGGCAGTAATCCCCAGGTGTCAGTAACAACATCGTAGCAAAAGCTAGCATCGACGGCCCTCTTGTCAAAGCCGTGCACACCTCCAACAATGTAAAGTTTGTTGTCCAAAACAGTCACACCAGCCAAAGAAGTACTGGCCTCCATGGGCAAGGCCGTAAGGACCTTCCAATCTTTATCATCTTCGTCGAGGTAACATACTGTCCTCGTGGCAGCCATAGGAACCTCTTCGGCACTACAAGAAGAGTGTGAACCCACGGCCACAAAAACACTAGGAACCTGAGAGTCCACATATTCAATCAGTTCCTGAGGAAGGCCGCTCAACTCCTCCTGTAGGTCACTGTATATATTGCGAATGAGCTGCGCTGACATCTCGTGGAGTCTCCATAAGCCGTAGGTGGCTGAAGCTTGGTACATTAGTAAGCAATTGTCAGAGCTGAGAAGATCCTGAAGATGCTTGGCAAGAGGTTCTGACTGGAAGAATGCAGCACATTCAATGGCCTCCAATATCTCATCATCGCTCAGCGCCGGTCTCTCGCCGCCAGCCACCGCCAACATGATTAAAAACCCTCGAGCGTGAAGGTTCTTCACGTGAATTTCTTCTTGATGGCACTCTACCATCCCTGATCTGTAAAGTGCCCTGAAATACTCGCAATCTCTTAGCAGTAGAGATTTGTTCGCTGTAAAGACGCTGTCTCCAACTCGTACCTTGACAATATCCATGTTTAGTAGCTGAGGTCAATTTGAACTCGTCCTCTGGCTATAAATACTCATGACTGTTTAAAATCCATTTTAATCTGCCAGCATTATATGGTGAGCGATTACCTAGACCAAAAAAAGTATAAAAAGCTTTTAAACTTACTGGGTTAAGCATTTACACAGACATTTCTCTTCCGTGTCAGTTAACAAAACTATCGTCCCACCAGCTGGCACGTGGTGTTCTCAAGTCCAGTTTTGTAACTAATATAGCATTGCCTATAGATAGCATCGTTGGCTTGTGACAGATGCTCAACAGATATTAACAATGGCATGACTGTGAAAAAAATAAATTTTAAGGTCAATTAAATTAATTATATTGAAAGAAATTTGATTTGTAGTGCCTTCTTATTGGACAGTTATAAAACGGTTAAAGAAACTCATACACTCTAAAAATGGCTGGGTTATTTTTGACCCATCTTCAGAACAGCCTTAATTCTATGTGGCATTTATTCAACAAGGTGCTGAAAGCATTCTTTGGAAATGTTGGCCCATATTGATAGGATAGCATCTTGCAGTTGATGGCAATTTGTGGGATGCACATCCAGGGCACGAAGCTCCCGTCCCACCACATCCCAAAGATGCTCTATTGGGTTGAGATCTGGTGACTGTGGGGGCCATTTTAATACAGTGGACTCATTGTCATGTTCAAGAAACCAATTTGAGATGATTGGAACTTTATGACATGGTGCATTATCCTGCTGGAAGTAGCCATCATAGGATGGGTACATGGTGGTCATAAAGGGATGGGCATGATTAGAAACAATGCTCAGGTAGGTCGTGGCATTTAAACGATGCACAATCGGCAATAAGGGGCCTAAAGTGTGCCAAGAAAACATCCCCCACACCATTACACCATTGCATTAATGAGAAATTGAACAGGTGTTCCTAATAATCCTTTAGGTGAGTGTAGATATATGACGCCAGGCCAGTAATGCCACGCCACTGATGCCAGGCCAATAGTTGGCGATGTCACATTATGTCTGAACTCATAAATGCATGCACATAATGTGTCCGATTTACAAATTCACATTTCTGTATTTTACACATCACTCATACACTGTAAAAAAATTCCGTAGAAATTGCAGCTGGGTTGCCGGTAACTTACCGTAGATTTAAATTTATGTTCTTTACAGGCAACATTTTGTTCAAAGTTAAATAAACATTAAACATTTACAAGTCTTTGTCTTTACAGAGTAAAACTAAAATAACAGCATCAAGCAAAACATTCTAGGAAACAAAATCTGACGCAAAAAAAACAGAAAAGGTTGATGATGATTTCTGGTTCCCAGAATGCTTTGCATGAGGCTGTTATTGTATAGTTTTATTCTGTAAAGATAAAGACTTGTTAATATTTAAAATTTATTTAACTTTGAACAAACTCTTGCCAGTAAATAACATAAATTTAAATCTACGGTAAATTACCGGCAACCCAGCTGCAATAACATTGTAATTTCTACTGAATTTTTTTACAGTGTAACTATCTTGCACTTTGTGCTTTCAGACCTCCAAAATGCAAATTTAATGTAAATGAACCGTGAAAGGCATAACATTTTTAGTTGAAAAATGGTGTAAAGACCCCTTGAGCTCTTTTTGGGTCAGAAGCAACAATCTCATTAGCAAAATACTAAATAAATTAATATTTCTATTGTGTTTTGCAAAATATGTCATTCTATTCTGTGCTCATCATGAAAATGGCTCAACATGAATTTTTAATGCCACTTTACGTATCTATTAGAGTACAAACGTACAGATCAGAATATATCAAAATATGAGTCCTCCGCCAGCTTTAATGAGAGTTAATTATCTCGCCTGCAGTGCAAGTTGTGAGGTAATTGCCGGTCAGTGGTCATGCTGAGAGGTTTATATATATTTATCGGTGAGAGATCAGCTTGGGTTACCCCGAGTGCTCCGTTTCATTATCTACACTCACCTAGACACAGAAGCTCGACGGGTGTCCTCATGGTGTTACCATGGAAACCATCCTGCTAGTGTTTCCCTTGTCTATCTAAATGTCAATAGATTTCAACCCTTGGTCTGGCCAAACACTTACAAGGCTAATGCTGTCTGCATGACAGTCGAACTTTGACACACACAAGCGGGACGCCATAACCGACCTCACGTGTCCGAGTGCCTGCAGCTGCTTTGTAATGTGAATTCTTCGTGCTTTAAATGGCCACACGTGATGGGCACAGAGGACACTTTTGAACTATCAAACCTTTTGTTTGTAATGGAAATGATTAATGTACTAGGCAAGCGTAGATGCAGACTAGTAGACTCTTTTGAGTGTTAATGTAATCAAATGTGCACCTTGTTGTAAGTCTCTCTGAACTGAATGTACGAACAAAGCAAATTCAAAGAACAAAGGGGACGGGTTGAACCATAACAAGCAAACAGGGGATCATGTGTTTATGTTCTCCGTGCTGAGTCATGGTGAGCCATGTGCAGGACCATGTGATCGCTTTGTTTTGATCATGTGATGGCAAATCCTGTGGGAGCAGGGCTAGGTAATAGGTTTCAAGCGGGATTGCACATGGTGGTGTAACCTCCTTGTGTAAGTTTATTATAGAAGCCTGGAGTGAATGCGCCAGCATTAATTTGGGTGTTATGTGAAGTCACGTGTAAATGAAAAGAGCAAGGTTACATTTTATATCAAAAACTTGAGTGCGAACTATTTTTAGAGTAAATCCTGTGTCTCGTTTCCACTGATATATAAGAGAGAAAAAGATAGATCCGAAGTAAGAGAGCTTAAAATATCTGCTTTGTGTGGGTAACAATAGCTGTGCATGTCAGTGAATCCTATAATTTCTGTGAATGTGAATGGATGAGTAGGAGTAAACTTAGCAAACTGTGTCTGACTTTTTTTGAAGAGGTCTCGGTGTGTTGTGTAACCGACTTGATGTTATAAAAGCATTGTAAAAAAAACATCAAAGCGTGACCACCTTAATCAAAAACGGATCGATCACAATCACAAACCACATCTACTAGAGCGTAAACAAAGGAGAGCGACTCAAAAACGGTTGACTTTAAAGGAAACGTGTGGGAAGATATAAAGATAGGTGAAATGATCTCTCAATAGGAGGGAGCGTGTGTTGTTGTTACCCTACAGAAGCACATGCTGGGACCTCTCCGTGACCAAACCACATCAAACCGTCTGAAAGTGTGTGCGTCGGTTCGCCTTCAGCTGCGTAGAGGAGTTCGTGACTTGGAAAACCCACTACAAAGAGGGTCGAATGAATGATCTGTTGATGATAAAAGAGATATTTACACTTTTCTACAAAAACAAGATCTACAAAGGTTATCTGGCAGGTTACTCGACACATGATATGAAGTCATCTGTTGTGTTGTTTCTTAAAAGTAATGCTGCTACCTGCCTCTTTCTTTTCTTCTTTGTGTGACTCAGTGCACTTTTCGACAACGTCAATAAAGCACTTGACAGCCTCTTTAGGCCGTTTCTAGGGACTGTTTACGCAATTCTTTATGGCTTGATTCGGAACGCTTCCGATTCTAATTGCGTCAATTTGTGAAATGACACCCCGTATACACTTAAGAGTTAATGGTTGTGGCATTTTAATGAAGAAAACAAAGCAATCGTGGAGCCTTGATGAGTGAGCTCATTTCTTCATTGATTAGAAGAGGAACTAAACAGTGGGTTGCTTTTTAATTGCCATCTGCTTAAATGACGTTTCAGAGTGACAAGCAGATGACAGTGGGACACGACCCCAGGGTGTCCACCATATCCACCCCCACACACACTAACGCATTGAAAAATGTAAATTATTTAAATTTGTGTTATGTAGCTGTGTTTTATTTACGATAAAACAAAGGTATGACCGCTGCCCCCATTGTATCAATGCAAGTATAGTTTATTTCACTTCTAAGTGTTCGATGCATGGCATTGCGACAAAATACTATACATCTACTGTGGTACATAATACAGTCCCCTGTAGGCACATGTGCAACCCTGGTGTTTCAAAACCCAGCGGTGCGTGTACAGTACGCGCACACCCTTCTGATGACGAAAATTGCGTCACGCGCACTGTATGCGGACCCTAAAAAGTACTTTAGCAACAGAAAAATACATAAACAGTGTTGGGGGTAACGCATTACAAGTAATGCGCATTACGTAATAATATTACTTTTCTAAAGCAACAAGTAAAGTAAAATTTGAGTAATGCGAGTTACTATTCACTTAAAAGTAACGTAAGCATTACTTTCCATGAAAAGTAACTAGGTCATGCAATTAGTTACTTTTTTGGGGAGTAACTTAATTTTGTAATGCATTACTTTTAAAAGTTACTTTTCCCAACACTGTACATAAAACATACTGTTGCTGTTCACAGTTGATCAGGGACTATTTTTGTCAGTGGAAGGAACCCTTCCGAAAATAAACCATGGTTTAACTACATTTTAAACCAAAAAAACATGGTAACTATAGTAAAACCATGGTAACCACAAAATAACCATGGTTTTGACAAAAATTGTTCCCAAAAACCACAGTTAAACCATGGTTCCCTTTCGTGAGAACTTCAACGCTGCATCAGAAGCTGATGCTATGGGGTCTGAGTATGTATATCGAATTCGACCAATGGTTGGGCGTGAGCGCATAGACGGAAACCAGAGAGCATGAATACGGCGGAAAGGAATGCGGACTTTATCTGGCATTGTGGGATATGCCGAAGTGGGTGTACAGGCACACCAGAAGTATAGCCAGGGATATGCAGTGTCTCGTTCCCTTCTCAGGGAACAAGGGTTACATACGTAACCCGATACGTTAGTGTAGTAAAACCATGGTTTTGCTAAAAGGAATCAATACACCAAAAAACCATGGTTATTATACTTTTACCACAATAAAACCATGGTTAATTTTTGTAAGGGAAGGCTTTTGGTCAATTTTACTGCATGAAAGCTGCATTGCTACATATTTTTCACTTTAATATTTGTACTACATGGTAACCATTTTAAAAATAATCAATAACGTACCCAAGGCTAGTGCTATATTGTGAATAAGTCACAGCTGAAGGGGTTGCCCAACATCCCCCAACTGTGACTTATTCCATAATACAGCATAGCCTCTCTTACCTTATTGCTTAAATGTAACTGTAATATAAAAAAATAAGTTCAGTTTAAAAAAAAAAAAATTCTATGCATGCCAATTGTTGGATTTGCTTACATTTATTTTACATTTATGTTTATTGCAGATGCTTTTATCCAGAGCGACTTACAGTGCCATACATTTTATCAGTCTGTGTGTTCCCTCATAATCGAAAACATGATTTTTTGCTAAGGCAATGCTTTACCAGTTGTAATTTAGCTATTCATGATCTACCTGCCACGAGAACATGCTTTGTAGATAAGTATAAATTGTGCCTACAGAACTAAACCTTTCAGTACATTTGCATTAAATGAATGAGATATACTAAACAAAAAGCTTCCTAGAAAGTCTTTCACCATTCTTTCAAAAGCATCCCAGCTGGCTCCACATGAAGTTGGTTAAGATAATGCCCAGAGGGTGCAGTGCTATCACCTATGCAAATGATGCCTATAAAACATCTTTGCTTAACAATTAGGATCACTACATATCTCTTTCTAACATTTACATAACATACTATCAAGTATGTCATGTCTCATCCAGCTCAAGTGTTAGAGCACTGCATTAGCAATGCAAAGGTTATGGGTTTGATTTCCAGTGAACATATGAAGAGTTTCGTTGCAAAATTTTTTGTCAAAACATGTTTATTATTATGTTATCATATTATTATTTTGTTTTATGGTGCTACTTAGCTGTATTTTTAAAACAAACCAACTGCAGTTGCATTGAAATTAATTGGAATGCACAACCAAAAAACGAGATTTCTGAACAATTAAAAAAACGGTGGTTATCTCGTTTTGCAACGAAACTCTTCCTATATAGACTGTAAAAAATTATTTGTTGGTTCAACTTAAATAAGGTACCTGGTTGCCTTAAAATTTTGAGTTAATTCAACTTGGTTGACATAATATTTTTACACTTTTTTGAGTCCATTTTTTAAAGTCAAATCAACTCAAAATTTTAAGGTAACCAGTTAACTTACTTTTTTAAGTTAAACCAACACATTTTTTACAGTGTACTGATAAAATATTGAATGCACTTTAAAGGGCACCTATAGTCCGATTCATGATATTACATTTCCTTTGTTGTGTAAGTGTGAATTTGTACATGTTAACGATATGCAAAAGGTACAAACCCCAAAGTAAACGATGACGCGAGTTATCCAACATAAATCTCTGTGTCTCAAACACACAGATTGTTTACTTCCAGGGATTGGTGATGTAGACAAGACCAATGTTTTCATAATTTTTCCCGCTTTGGACTCAGCCTGTAAGTTAACTCCTGTCAGCATTGCTTTGTGAGCAAATCTTTCAAACATGGTAAGGAGCGTCACATTTCTGGCTGACATGTACAAAATCCATGCGTTTCAGGAAGAGAGTGAAATCTGGAGCTACAAAAATGTACGGTATGTGAAAAATAATGTGTTTTTTAAACCATAAACTACGCGAACACGTATTATACCAAATACACAAAATAACGTTGTTTTTTAGCAATGAAAAAGTCGCTTTGGATAGAGGCACCTACCAAATGCATAAATATAAACAACAAAAAATGTGAAAAATAACTTTTATAAAGAATAGGGTGCACTAAATCCTTTCCTATTGGTGATGTCTCAGCAAAGTAAAAAATCCTCTTTGTTTACATATTCAGTATTCACACAATTGTTGTCATTACAATTGACTTTCAGTCAGTCTAACAACAGTTGTTATCTGGATGCATGCATTCTTCAAATAAACTCATTCCTGATGGTGTGTGCATTTGAAAATAACAATACGCTCCAATGCACACATTTTCTTACATTGTTTACTATCTCTTTTGTTTACTCTTAGTGACCATATGTTACGTGCATTTTAAATATTGAGCAGTCACTCTTGCGTATTGAAAGGGTGGGGTTTTGTGAAGGGGCTTGGGCTGTAAAGCTCTCTAGATGTGACTGAAAATTGATTGACAGTTAAATTAAGAGCTGAAACAAATGAATCTGTGACTCTCAAACATGATGGTACATCCATCCGAGCATTTCTCATAAGACTGACCGGTGAAAATAACCAAAGCAATCTGAGAGACTTCTTTGGAAATGTATGATGTTGTGAGTTAACGGTGTTCAGAAAACAGAACAAGAGTGATATCATACAAACAAAGAAGCTCACAGCTGATATAGATCTAAACATGACTCAAACACATTTTACTTTGTAAAATAAACTTTAGATGGTACGGCTGTACTGTATTCTCTCTTTATATTTGCAATGCAATACTGTTTTTCCATTCTACTATTCCTTCTCCACCGTGTGACACACAAGCAGTAACATCAGACAATATCAGTGGTGAGATGAAAGAAAGTGGGTTTAGAGCGGGACGGTGTTATAAGATGAGCTTTCTTTAGGGCTTATGCTAAGGGAGAGTTCAGAGTGACCTAGATTCCATAGCCCCCAGTCACAACACTGCAGGGTCATGTGACCAGTGTCCTCAGTCAAAACAATAACATGAGGAGCAGCGGCTGAAGCTGAGGGCGGGGCTCTCGGGTGTTCGTGTGCGTGCCGGCTTTGATGTCCTAACTCTTTGCAGGTGCTGAGAGAAGATGGCTGGGTGATAAACTCTCTCCTAACATGGCAACCGACAAACACAAGTGGTCCTTATTGCATGAATCATTTTTGCTGTTGGTTTCTCATGACTCAACTGATTTCTCCATTACAGCGTAACCTACAGTATATGGACTTTAGGAACCATCTGCGAATTTACTCCGCCTCATGTCATTCCAAACCCATTTTGGATTTTTTTATTTCTTGGAATGGCACACATTTCGAAAAATGTTCAGAATCTGAATTTCTTTACATTTAATTTAAAGGGGCCATGGTATGAAAATCTGACTTTTTCCATGTTTAAGTGCTATGATTGGGTCCCCAGTGCTTCTATCAACCTAGAAAATGTGAAAATGATTAACCCAGTAACTTAGTTTTGCTAAACCATTCTCTACAAGCATGAAAAAATAGGTTGTTGAAATTCGGCTCTCCTTATGATGTCATAAGGAGCTCTTATTATAATAATACCACCTTTTACTCTGCACTATCCAACCACAGCACTGCCATTTAGTGCAGAGAAAAGCACAATTGAGTTTTAATTGCAACAAACCACCATTATTGTGATCAGTGATTGAATTTCCTCAGCTCATTTGCATTTTAAAGGACACACCCAAAACGGCACATTTTTGCACACGCCTACAAAGTGGTAAGTTTAACGTGCTATAATAAATTATTTATATGGTATTTTGAGCTAAAACTTCACATATGTGCTCTGGGGACACCAAAGATTTATTTGACATCTTAAAAAAGTCTTGTGTCATGGGCCCTTTAATTTCATTTAAATTTCTCTTTTTTACCTTCATGCCATACCTCGAGGTCACAATAACATTGGCATTTTGTGTCAGTACAGGAATTTAATAAGTGGCGGCCGGTGACTTCTTTTTTCGAGAGCACTCGATGCAAAGTTCGTCACAACATGTATGTAGCCCGTCATGTGTGCTGTTTCTAATTTCAAAATATGTGTTCAGCGCGTCGAGTGATCCTATATGCATCACGTGTCTTGTCAAAATAAGTGCCTGCTGCAGACGCGTCTAAAGGGTTTATGATAAAAAAGACGCTTGCTTTTGCCAGATACTCGCATAATCTCATGCGTAATTAGAGTTTCCTGTTAAGGGAGTGTCTTGCGTGTATTTTGTGAACGTGAGCGTCTCTTTTATCATAAACGGTTTTGACACATATGCAGCAGGCAATTATTTTGACAAAACACGTGATGCACATGGTTCACATGACACAACAAACACATATTTTGACAACACGAGCAACACACATGACACTACGAAATACATATTTTGAATTTGCGCCCCTCGGATGAGCAGTCACGAGCCACCACTGAATATTATAATGTTTGGTAGAAACTAGCATCTGTGTTCACAGCAAGCTGTCTAACTTTGTGATGACCCGTATCGGGTCATGCTCATAGAAAATAGACATTGCTTGACCTCAAGGAAAGCAAAAAATACATAAACACATTTAATTACTTTATGCTTTATAGATGAAAATTAAGTAACGGTGCATTCTCTATCTGTGACCTTACGCTTTCCAACCTTATGTCATCTGATTTGCCTATTTTCCTAGAATGCAGTAATCCGTGGAGATTAAAACCCCTAATTTATTACTCCTGGCCCACTGGTTTACTGTGCATGACCCTGGTTTCTCAATTTAACGATTATGAAAAAATCTGTTCCTTGAATTGTGTAATTTTTTGGTCATGATGTCTCCGAAATCTACTATCAAGAACCACAGAAAAAAAATCCTCCTTACACTCTCCCTGTTGTAAAGAGCAGCATGAATTAACATACCGGCCCAGGACTGGTTTGTGTTGGTTAATGCTGGTTTGCTGCTGGTGGAGCAGGCTCATTCAAGCTTGCAAATCAGGAACAGCATTTGGATTGGTATGTTTCAGCTGGTAAAATGTGTGATTTCTGAATTTCTGGTTATGTAGGATTTGACCAAATATTCTGCCCCAATTGCAAAGGTAAGTGATTGTCTCACGCCGCCCTTCAGATAACCTCAGTAGAGGATTCGGATGTGCACCATAAGCCCCTCTTGTCAGTGTAAACAGTGGGGGTCTTTGTGATCCATCAGATTAGAAGTGTAAAGCCGCATAAAGCCACTTTTGCTGCAGGTTATCACATTTTCTTCAGCAATACGTCAGAAAGGTCATTGTGATAGAATGGCCGCTAACAATAGACTAGTGTTGCCATGTCTGCTTCCCACAATAACTTACTACGATACACCATAAAGACTTTTTAGTAGGTGTATGGATTGTTGATGGAGTAAACTTTATTTTTCCCCAGGGAGGTAAATTGCGGGAACTTTAGTAGTTTATAGTATGGTTTATCTGAGTTTATGGGATAATCATTCAGTGAAGCCTAAATGTCCATTATAGAAATATAAATCTTTCCTTGCAGTCTTTTATATTATTAAGTCATCAATACAAGCACACATCTACCTAGCACTTGCAGATGTTTTTAAAAACCCAAAGAAATAACTTGACGAAAGCAGTGTTCGTTTTTCTGATGATGTATTTCCTTTAGAAACAAGAAGTTTGGACGGGATGTGCCGAAAGACTCCTTTTACTATAGCCAATATGCTTTGGTCTGAGCCAACAACTGTGCTTTGCCACATGCTCATAAATGTTAGGATTATCAATGTGGATTAACTTATTAATATAATCACACATTTAAAAGTACAAAACAGCTTCAACATTTCCACAAATAATGAAGTGTACAAGTAACTTAAGTCTGACATAGACGGTCTCTTTGTACCTCTGAACATGTGTTCTTTACTTCACATCAGGTAACTGCAAAGAAACCTTGAGGGATTTCCCTCCTGATTGCTCCAGCGTGTCTCATAAAAGCTCCCATACGCCTTGATGTCCTTCTGTGGTATGACCTAATAAATCTGGCATAAGATGAAAGTGAATATATATTCCTGATTTCAGGGAAGGTAAGCATATATTAAGACCTAAATACTAAGTGAAGATCAGACATTACCTGTGAGATGAATAAGTTCAATCATGGCCCATTAAATTTAATTCTCAGCAGTCATTCGTAGCACTTTACATAAAGTGCATTCAATAGATATGAATAATTGCAAGGGTTTTATTCTTCTAGGCCTGAGATGTAATTATTATTTTTAATGCACATCTAACATGAGAGCTTTTGTTTTCTCATGTAAAGAGAATACTGCGGTCTGATATCAAGGGCTAATGGGTTCAGGGGAGCGCAGCTGGAATTGAAGAACAAGTCTGTGTGCAGAGCTTGGCTTATCATATGAATTTTCATAACAACATTCATCCCCTATCGCAGCAGGGGATCGCTGTTTACCTTGTCTCCTGTCTTTGAGACATCCTGTCTGAGTAGTACCATCAGCATCTCTTCAATTTACATCCTCAGACGACGGAGACGATGAATTTTGATCTGTGGAGAGAGAGATAATCCCAGAAAACATGAACATTTTTAGTCATATGCTTGATATATGTTCCCAATTTTTTGTTGACTGTCATATGACTTTTCAGATATACACTCAATACTTTACATTTTTAACAGTGTTATATATGCTAGATGGATATTAGCCAATGATGATGATTCATTATGAATATACCAGAACCTGTTGTGCTTCAATGTGTCCTCCAGATTGTATGACTCTTTGCCACAACTCCAAAACGATAAAAGTAGAACTTCTTTGAACATCTGCAGGGTTGCAGTATCTAATGATGTGTCTGGATGTGTCTATAAAAATATATTTTATATAAATATAAATAAATAAATAAATAAAAAAATAAAAAAAAAAAAAATATATATATATATATATATATATATATATATATATATATATATATATATATATATATATATAATTATTATATTATATTATATATGTTTACTTTACAAATTTACACTTTAAATTCAGCAGCTTGTTCAAAATCAACTTACAAGTAACCCATTAAATGATTTGTACATGTTACTAAGATGTATTATAAAACAGACTGATATTTAATTCAGTTTTAAATGAACACTTTGTTTCATTGTTTCATTCTACGTACTTGTATTTATTGTTGATGATGTTTTACCAGTTCTGACACGCGCAAGTGACCAATATTACACCAATTAGTCATAGTAGACTTACATAAACGGTGCAACGTGGTTGGTCTTATCAGATAGCCTAAGCGCAAAGCTCTCAGACGAGGTATCCATACGCGTCTCGCACTATTTCTACAACAGCGCACTATTTCTCATTGCTGATGAAATGTTATAAATACTATATGCGTACTAGATCATAAATACCAATAATCACGTTCTTCTTTAGCTGCTAAATAATTTTGTTCATATAGTGTATTTGTTATCCTGTGTGTACGCTGTCTATCCGTCGCGGAGGGATTTGTGCAAAGCCCAAACGCTAGAATTAAGAGTTAATGCGGTCTCCGCGCGCTCACACAGACACATCAACCGTGCATGCAGAAGAGACGCAAAAGCGCAGACGTGTGCACTTCTGTCTCGCTATGGGAGTGCGGGGACATTTGTGAATAATTTTGGACCTTAGCATCTTGTAGGAATCGTTTTGTGGGGTTTTCCTGTGGGCTCCCACTCTTGAAAACCCATTTTGAAGGAAATTCGTTTATCTTGGTGAAGGACGCTGTACCCGGTGTTTTCTCACGGCCCGCGGCAGAGTTACGCGTCTGAGGACTTTTTGGATTGAGAATCTATTTGTAAGAGGACGGGAAAATGTTACTCTCCAAGTTTGGATCTTTTTCCCATATTTGCAGCACGACCAACATCGATCACTTACCGGTGAAAATTCAACTTCAAGCAGGTAGTCAACGTTATGGTTACCTATTACCTATAAATATACACGTTTAGTTTTAGCATCTAATTGCAAATGTGTTAAATCAGTTATTTACTTTCAAATTTCCATACACAGTGTGTCATGCTGGTTAACACACACGCATCTGTCCGTGACCTAGGAATCTGTATCCATTTTGTTGCCAACTGCGCATAGCGCACGTTTGGTTTTTATATCGCATTTTTTTCGTTAACTCCGTGTTTTCTTAATTTTCAGTGAAGACTGAAAGGGAGCCTTTTGACAAGATCTATCATGTGGGGTCGGTGCTTGGAAGCGGCGGGTTTGGGACGGTGTACTCTGGTACACGGATCTCAGACGCGTTACCGGTAAGCGCTGGCTTTGTTTTGGTGGCAGCACATGGCCGCGTTTCGCGCCACATTCATATGCAGTACACAACTCAAACACCATTTTCCTCCCTTTTAACTAGGTTGCGATAAAACACGTCGCCAAGGAGAGAGTCACCGAATGGGGTACAATTGTAAGCGCCTTTTATATATATTTAAATTTATTATTATTTAGTTGCTCCTTTTTGTTTTAATAAATGCTTTTTTACATTTTAGAACGGGTCGCTGGTTCCACTAGAGATCGTTTTGCTGAAAAAAGTGGGAACTACTTTTCAAGGGGTCATCAAACTCATAGATTGGTATGAGAGACCCGACGGATGGTTGATTATAATGGAGCGGCCGGAGATGGTGAAGGATTTATTCGACTACATCACGGAGAAGGGCGCGCTAGATGAGGACACCGCCCGGGGCTTCTTCAGGCAGGTTTTGGAAGCGGTTCGGCACTGCTACACCTGCGGTGTGGTTCACAGAGATATCAAAGACGAAAACCTCCTGGTGGATTTACGCACGGGAGATCTGAAGCTCATCGACTTCGGCTCCGGGGCGATCCTCAAGGACACGGTGTATACAGACTTTGATGGTGCGTCCTTGCCTCTCTCTCTTTTGCTTTGCATTAGCTTGCTTGCATTTCAGGTTTAGAGTAATTATTTAGGCTCACCTGTCTCGCATAGTAGCGTTTAACCAAACTTATTCAAATATTGTTGGGGGAATGCTTACCTTTTTTTTTTTTTTTTTTTAGCTATATTTAGGTGACCTATTCATGTGCTTTAGTTTTAGTGTGACTTGAAAAGGTTAAAATTAGGGGTTACGTGAGTGTAAAGTATCAGCTGTTACTGCGTAACGTGTTTGTTGTGAAACCTGAGTTGTAGAGCCACGTGATCACTCCCATCACGGATCCCTGTTTTTGTTTGGTATCCAGGAGACTCGTGGCCTGTGGGAGGGGGAAGGGGTGTCAAACCACCCCTAGTGAAGGGGCTTTTGTTATGGGAAGTGATTCATGCGGATTGGCATTTAGAGTTTCCATAGCTCGTGACTGTTTGTACCTGAGCTTATTTAAAGAGTCACCCTTTAGGTAGCCCCCCTGTTTGTTTCAGCTTGCTTTTATTTTGGAAATGGACTGAGTGCAGACTGGAGGAGGGAGGGAGAGTCTGTGAAAGTCAGACCACTGGCGCCCCCTTTTCTATAGTCAGCTGACTACAGCGGCTCATTATGTAGTGCTGCAGTGTACTCAAAAGCTTTTTTGTTGGGGTGGGGGAAAGGCTGTTTTGAGTATGAAATGGGTATTGACTTAGGCCAGAGTTTACATGTGCATTCAGAGTGGTCTTTAAATCAGCTGTGTTGTTCTTCTAGGCACACGAGTCTATAGTCCCCCCGAGTGGATACGGTACCACAGGTACCACGGACGCTCAGCAACCGTGTGGTCCCTGGGCGTCTTGCTGTATGACATGGTCTGTGGTGATATCCCCTTTGAGCACGATGAGGAAATTCTGAGGGGCCGTCTTTTTTTCAGGAGAAGAATCTCTCCAGGATGTGATGCAACATTTCTTGCTTATTTTAAGCATTTTTTTTTAGAAATGTGAAAACTTATTGCTTTCTTGTATTCCTCAGGATGTCAGCAGCTCATCAAATGGTGCCTTTGCTTGAGACCTTCAGACAGGCCCACTTTGGAGCAAATTTTCGAGCATCAGTGGATGCGTACAGAGGAGCAGCCGAAAACAGAAAGTGGCGACATCACACTTCACGCCATCAGCACAGAATCAGGCTCCAGTTCGAGCAAAGAAAGCCTTTGACAGCCCTGGAGTTGCTGAGTGAATGGACTTCTTTGTCCTTATTCCCAGTTTCCATTGGTTATCTGGACTTAAATTTATGTTGCATAGATGTCTTTTGTTTTTCTTGCCATGGTGATTACATGGGCAGTAATGCTGGTAATCCTATGATCTTACTGGTTGCTCTTATAGAGCTTGGACATTATTTTTCTTTTAGACTCTTTTAGTTTTCGGTGCCTTTTTTGAAAAGCTGCTTTTATGGGATTCAAGTCACGACGGAAACCAGGTGGATTTTCATGGATTTTAGGGGAATTCCCCTGAAATCATGGGAACGTTCATAGACTGAATCTAGTTATGTGGTGGGTCTCCCTTGCCCTCTAGTGGTCGAATACTTGAAGTACACACTTACTACTCTCTTAACAGTATCTTTCTCTGCTGCTCTGCCATTCATATTCACGATTTCTACGGTTTTCCCTTCTGTTATTTTCTGAATGTCTTCCACAACTTCATCTCTTTTGGCGCCACTTTCTAGACTTTGTTTTTGCCGAGACTGGAGTGATGTGCACAATCAATGCAATATTCATGGACTCATTTGTCTTTTTTTTTTAATACAAGTATTTGTATTGTATTTATGTACATTTCTTCCATGTATCTTATTTATTCATGCAATAGAAACATTCCACATTTGGTGGCTATTTATTTATTTATTCATTTTATACCATCTGCAAAAAGTAAATTGAAATAGTTTAATGTAAAAGTTCCCAGGCTTATCTTTAGTTTAATCTAAAGGATCATAAACACACTAAATCTATCTAATACTGATACAAATATAAGAATGAGATATTGATGCCATTCTGATATAGTGTAAAATTTAGAATCAGTTTATTATCCATGTGAAGTGGAGGTGAAAGTGTTTTGGTCCTTCCACTGTGACAGTGTGGATTTTTTTGTTGATCTGGTGGAACATTTATTTTTTATATTGGACACAATAAATTTCTTTCTTACGTAAAGCATTTGTGTTGTCTTTTTATTTTAGCAAAATGCATTTGGATGTTTGCTTGTGTGCTATTTCTAAATGAGGTAGAGCAAATCTTTTTTTAAAAATTATCAGTTTTGTTCAGATTAATCTCTAAAAAATGACTATGGCCAATTACTACTACTACTGCTACAGTACAGTATAATTGTCTAAACAAAGTATGTTGGGATGCTGCCCCCTACTGAAAATAAGTGACATCCTAAAATGCAGTAGTAAATTTTAAGGTCCATTTTCATAATAATGTAAATTATTAAGGGGAAACATCTCTCAAATTCTGAGTACGTAGTTAATAGTACCCAAAATTAGTCATCACCAGTAAATGTCAAGAGACATTTGTGTGAATTTGTCATAGTATTACTGCTATATGACTGACTAAAGATTATTCATTGTTAGGTTCCGTGTGATTTAAATGTTGAATCACCCCAGATTAAAGGTGCAGTGTGTAAATGTTTGCGGCATCTAGTGGTGAAGTTGTGCATTGCAACCAACGGCTCAGTCCACTGCTCACCCCTTGCTTTTGGAACGCATAGAGAATCTACGTTAGCCGCCACCGGACAAACATGTCATCGTCGGAGACAATTTAGTAAAAAAAGTTTATCCATTAAGGGCTTCTGTAGAAACATGACGGCACAAAATGGCGACTTCCATGTAAGGGGACCCTCGTGTATGTAGATAAAACATCTCATTCTAAGGTAATAAAAACATAACGGTGCATTATGAACGGTCTTTATACACCCCTGATCATATAGTTTTGTATAATATTTTGCATTTATGTCAAGAGAGCCTTCAAAAAATTACACACTGCACCTTTAAGAAAATACTGTTATTGTATTACCACAGTTTCTGTTACCATACCCGTAACAATATGCCATAATTTGACATTTAATACATAATAGACACAGTGAAGCAAGTTGTATGTAGGAGTATAATTAAAATATATGGGACTACAGTTTCCCACGAGACAATGTTTGCGCCCCTACCGAAAGACAAATTAAGAAAACATTAACTTTTATTCTGCACTGCACTAAGAAGTGTCGTAAACGATCGTAAAATACCCTATAAAGACACTTGAAACTGGAGCAGTTTACCCAAGATACCCTTACGAAAATTAACCATGGTTTAACTCCTGATAAAACCAAAAACACAATGGTGTACCCCCCAAAAACGCTCCAGTGTTTTTCCACAATGTAAATTCCGAGAGGATCCGAAATAAAAGCCAGCTGCGTACGCACTGTATTTTTCGGTACTTCTATCCTTGCACATTCGGCGAAAACTTTGTTAATTTAACAACTTTTAACTAAATGTACTTTATAATATGCAGCCCATAATTAACCATTTTGAAAAAGGTTAGTCATGCGAAGCACACAAACAACAACATGCTCCTGAGCGAACCTAATCCATGCAAATGTGGAAAATATAGCCTTGCCCAGAGGCCACTTCCTCTGTTTTGGCGCTGAACGTAATGACGCCGTGCGTGATGACGCAGCGCGTAGGGCGATGGAGAGCCCCGCAGCCGCATTGTTGTGGGGGAAGAGAGGCGAATTAGCCTACTAGCATAGCGCGTATACGGCCAGCCTAATAACGACTGAAAAACAGGCGGGTTAGTATGCTCGAGCAGCTGTTATCGTGAGCGAGTACGCCCGGCTTTTAAATGCTTATTTCTGAATCCGAGAGGCCGTTACGGATACCGAGTATTACCTTTCGCAAACAAGAGATAAGCGGCTGGTGGACGCTAGCGCCAGTAACGCGGCTCGTGCACGGATTAAACCCACTGCTGTTCAGTAGGCCAAACCGCTGCTGCTTTTAGCTCGGCCTTATTGCCTTCGAAGCTTCATTTAACGTCGACGGCAAAGGTAAGAACCTGACCCATTTATTGTTGCCGACTGTGAGGTGTTTATTGTACATGTATAACTTGGCCGTGAACATGTGGTGCGTGTATGTTTTTACCGTCCTGTTTTGTTTTGTTTGACGCCATGTTTGCATTAGCTGACTAGCAGAGCCACTAGTAGGCCGTGTGTCTGTCCTTGCTGTTCAGGGTGGGTGTTTTCTCCAGAGCTGTGATCTGTGTGCACCGTGTTTGGCCTTGTTCTGCCCTGCCCCCCTCGAACAAACAAAAGCCTGTGTGTAAAACCAGGGCTGTTATTTGTTACACCAATTATGTGGGTTAATGTATCAGGGTGAGGTTTAAAAAGTCGGTACTTCAGTAAAAATAGTATACAGTGTAGTATACCCAGGTATTTAAATTGTCAAGCATGTAAAAATCCAGTTGTTTAGGTAACAATGTACGTGTGTGGTATTGTTTGCATCTAAATAATTCATTATGACAGGTGGCGACAATAACTGCAAGTACACGGCTAGTAAACTTGGGTTTGGGTTGCCATGGACACAAGCCGAGATGTGTGCTTACAGTAGTTTACAGTTGATACCACGTGGTGGAAGTGTTGTTGAGTCGCATGGCAGTTTGAAATTGGACCTGATGTTGTTGTTTAGGGTTCCCGTAGCTCAGTTGGTAGAGCATTGTGTAAGCATAACAAAAGTTCTGCGTTTAATTTTCAGAAAATACGCACATATGGATTAACTATACAAGTTATCTTGAATGCTCTGCGAGTCATTTTGCATGAAAGCGTCTGCCAAATGTAAATGTTTATGTGAAACTTTGGTTAGAGGGCTTTAAAACGAAAGTTGATGTGTATTGTTCTTGTGTCACACTTTAGTTCCTCTGAGGCATTCAAAATGAGGAAGAAGGCTCGGCAAAACCGTGTGTCCACCTCGCAGAGGCCTCCCTCCCCCATCAAACCCTCGCGGAACCGCGAGACCTTGACTTACGCCCAGGCTCAGCGCATGGTGGAGCTGGAGATAGACGGGCGTGTTCACAGGCTCAGCATTTACGACAAACTGGATGTTATCGACAGCGATGACCCTTTAGCTCAGGAGATCAGTGAGTGCACCAGCAACAAGGAGAACACGGAAAAGCCGCAGCAGGTTCTCGTGCGTTCGGTGCGATTGAAAAATAACCAGCAGAAGAAGAGCGCCACGCTGACGGCTGTACAGGGTCCACAAGCTCAGGGCAGGCTACCGGAGCCAAAGATCCGAACGGTCGAGTACAACCTTCCAGCTGTGCCGCGGAGGCCGTCGTCGTACTACACCTATGTGGAGAAGACGCCGGACGAGCTCGACGAGGAGGTCGAATACGACATGGATGAGGAAGACTACGCGTGGCTCGAGCTGATCAATGAGAAGAGGAAGAGCGACGGTCACAGCCAGGTATCTCAGAACCTTTTCGAGTTCCTAATGGACCGCTTTGAGAAGGAGTCTTTCTTTGAGAGCCAGGGTCAGGGCGACCCCCAGTCGCTTATTGACGAAGACGCCGTGTGCTGCATCTGCATGGACGGCGAGTGCCAGAACAGTAACGCGATCCTGTTCTGCGACATTTGCAACCTTGCAGTGCATCAGGAATGTTACGGAGTCCCCCACATACCGGAGGGTCGATGGCTTTGCCGCCACTGTTTAAATTCCCCTTCCCAACAGGCAGAGTGTATATTCTGCCCCAACAAAGGTGGTGCCCTCAAGAGGACAGACGACGATCGGTGGGGGCACGTCGTGTGCGCCATATGGGTCCCCGAAGTCGGTTTTACCAATACGGTTTTCATCGAGCCCATCGACGGTGTGGCGAACATTCCGCCCGCACGCTGGAAGCTCACCTGTTACCTGTGTAAGAAAAAGGGAGTGGGCGCTTGCATTCAGTGCAGCAAGGCAAACTGTTACACCGCTTTCCATGTTAGCTGTGCTCAGAAAGCCGGCCTGTACATGAAGATGGAGCCTGTCAAAGAGGTCACTGAATCAGGAGCCACTTCGTTCTCTGTGAAGAAAATCGCGTACTGTTGCCCGCACACCCCTAGCAGTTGTGTAAGGAGACCTCTCACTATATACGATGACTCCAAGCCCAAGAACGGTTTGTGTCAGAAGGGTGCTCAAAGGGGAGAGAGGGAAAGAGCAAAGGGATTCCAAAAAAGGAAGAACAAAAAGCCGGAATCAGAGCCTGTTGCTGTGGTACCCACGGTTTCTGGCCCTAGTATTACACCTAAAAGGTAGGTGTGAATTTTTGTATGCGTGTTATGATGAATAAATTATCCATTATGTACTATTTAAATTTTAGTTCCTGTTTTATGTATTATTTGTTGCTTTTTTTAATGCTTCTGTAATGAATTTGATGTGTGGTTTCCTTCTTGACAGTTTCAACACAATCCTCAATCAAGTTTCAGTCCAGAAGAAGAAGGTCTTTGTGGAACGTGTTCTCAGTTACTGGATGCTCAAGAGGCAGTCGAGGAACGGTGTTCCTCTAATAAGGCGCCTCCAGACTACCGTGCAGAGTCAAGAAGAACCAGAACAGGTGAGACTGAAATTAATTATCATCAATGGGTTTTAATGATAGACAGCCTTGATCTCCTTACAGATCACGAGAAGTCTATGCATTTAAATGATTTTGTTTTTGAATGATAGGTGCAGAGGAAAGAGGACCGTAAAGCTTTAGCCGAGCAGTTAAAGGACTGGCACCGTTTACGGCACGATCTGGAGCGAGCTCGCTTACTGTTGGAACTCATTCGCAAGAGAGAGAAACTCAAAAGAGAGGAGGTACGCGCAGTGTTATATGTTGTGATGTCCATGAAAGTGGTGTAATACAGATTTTACCGTTTTGAAATCTGTTTAACTTTAATGTTGGTTGGACAAGATGGGTTTAAAAATGTGACCCCGTCTTGAAAATACAATCTAAAGTCTCAACCAAATTATGAGATTAGGAGCATCAAAGATTGATTTCACTCTAATTTCAATCTTTAAAATGACCTTACTCTGTCAATATTAAAGATATCAAGGTTTTATATTTATACATATTTAGGAACATTCAGCTGAGTTTTTAAAGGCAGGGACACAAATAATAGGCAAAAAATTTGGGAATCTAACTAAAATAATGTGCGCAGACTAGGGCTGCATAAGGATTAATCGTGATTAATCTTTAGCAGAATAAAAGTTTTTGTTTACATCATACATGTGTGTGAACTGTGTATAATAACTTTGTATAAATAAATGCGCACACACGTGACATAAGAAATGTTTACGTGTCTATATACATTTGTATATTTATGTTTAATTTATATTATATATAAATACTTTAAAAAAAATGATACGTATGTATGTGTGTGTGTGTGTGTGTGTGTGTGTGTGTGTGTGTGTGTGTATATATATGTGTATTATGTGTACGTCTATGTGTGTGTGTGTGTGTGTGTGTGTGTGTGTGTGTGTGTGTGTGTGTGTGTGTGTGTGTGTAATATATATATATATAATTATTATACACAGTTCACACACATATGGGTGATTCTCACGAAATCCAGACTTAGAAGGTGTCCAGCATCAGATTTAAAAAAAAGCCTTGAAGCCAATTTTTTTCTACATATAAGATTAAGGTCTGAACTTACTATAACCATTATTTTTTTGAGGATTAAAAAAATATTTCCTATAGATTTTTTTTTTGCATTATCATTAATAAAAATTATCATTACCGCTACATGATATTACATTAAATATATGCATTTACAAACTCATGTTTCGGTAATGAGAACTAAAAAGTTGGTACTATGACAAAATTTAAACTTTTATCTGGAGAGAGAAAATAAGAACTGCGCACCTGGTACCATCTTGAGTGTCACAGTCAATTATGTTCCTTCCAACAATTTTTTTTGTCAGTTCATTGAGAGCTTAAACAGTGATTGAAAATTGTTGCAGAGGATGACAAAATTGGTCTTGGACACATTTATATTCCTTATTATTGTCTCTACATTTACCAATGATCATGAAATACCACATGTTTCTTTACTGTAAATGTTGTAAACAAAAATGTTTATTCTGCTGTAGATTAATTGCGATTAATCGTTATGCATCCCTAGTGCAGACAAATCATTGAATCATTTTTATGTAAACGGTTGTTAGGGTGTGCAGGAGGGTAAGTTATTGTAATCTTTACACTGGTCTGATATCCACAGATGAGGTTACAGCAGTCGGTTCTGGAAATGCAACTTACTCCGTTTCCTGTCATGCTGCGTGCCGTGCTGGATCAGCTTCAGGAAAAAGACCAGACAAAAATATTTGCCCAGCCTGTCAGTGTTAAAGAGGTAAGACTGTCTCGTTTTGGTACAATCTCTATAAATATACAGTTAAATGGTTGGGCACACTTGACTGAATTTGTGTTTGTCATTACTTTAATCGCTTATCTAAAGGTATAAGCTTAAAACTTGAAACTTGAGCTTTATAGATGAATGTAAATTGTTCTTGAGTATGAATTGCTTTGCCAGATCAAAGTTTTAATTCAATATATATATACGTGTTGGCATTTGAAAGGGAAGAAAAGCAGTGAAACATCCAATGTGGCACTAGAGTCTGCAAAAGAAACTTGTGGACGTGTAATTTTTGTAGTTTATTTTCTGGTTTTATAACTTCGTTTTGCATGCAGTTCAAGAAATATTTTTATTATTATATGTATTCCCTGGGGATCAAACCCATGACCTTTGCAGTGCTGACACAATGCTTTACCAGTTGAGCTACAGGAACTGTTAAATAGGATTTTGACCATTGTTCAAAATTGGAGAATGGATTGACTTGCTGTGTATATAAAGAGTCCCTTTCTCCCTTGTGTGTTTAGGTTCCTGACTATCTAGATCACATCAAGCAACCCATGGACTTCTCCACCATGAGGAAACGCATTGACGCCCATGAATACAAGAACCTGGAGGAGTTTGAGGATGACTTCAACTTGATTATCAACAACTGCATGAAATACAACGCCAAGGACACATTCTTTTACCGCGCAGCCATACGCATGCGAGATCACGGTGGAGTGATCCTCAGGAGGACACGGCGAGACATTGAGCGGATCGGCTATGACTCCTCCAGCGGAATGCACCTCGCCGAACCTCCGAAGATAGAGCCACCTCCAACAGTGTCCTGGGAAGAGGGTAAGACCCTACTCAATTTAACCTACTTATAACAAAACTGTTGATTTTGGCTTAATAGTTTGTTTACTAGACGGACCATCTCAGATTAAAGGATTTTTTTCCGTATCCATTCCAGTTGACCGACTGTTAAACCCAGTAAATCGGGAGCACATGTCTAAGGAGGAACAGTTGAATAAGCTGTTGGACACACAGGATCTAGTCACTGCCATGAAGTCGTGCCCTTCCAGAAGCAAACGACTTAAGCTGCTCAAAAAGATCATCAGTGATGTGCGGATGGAAATGGGTCAAAAGATGGAGCCCCCTTCATTGGAACAGGACAATACCAAGGAAGAAGAGGACATGATTCTTACAGTACAACAGGCCACAGAGGAAGAAGGTGCAAAATCACATTTTGTTGATTGGTCTCTTATGGTAGCACTGATTTATACAGTGTAAATCTAAGGTCTGAGCCCGATGAAAATGCTTTACTTGGCAATGATATACAATACATAACTTGAGCACAGTGACTTAAAGGATTTGTCCATTTTCTTAAAAAAAATCCAGATAGTTTATCCAAAATGTTTATGTCTTTCTTTGTTCAGTCGAGAAGAAATTATGTTTTTTGAAGAAAACACTCCAGGATTTTTCTCTAATGGACCCCAATACTTGGCAGTTTTGGTGCCGTTTAAAATTGCAGTTTCAACACAGTTTCAAAAGAACTCTAAATGATCCCAAACAAGGCATAAGGTTCTTATCTAGCGAAATGATTGTCATGTTTGGCAAGAAAAATAAAAAATGTCCACTTTTAAACCACAACTTCTCGTCTTCCTCCGGCTGTCTGACGAGCCAGCGCGACCTCACGTAATACATCATCACGTCAAGAGGTTACGGATGACGTATGCAAAACTACGCCCCAGTGTTTACAAGTGTGGACCGTTCCGACCTTGTAGTATGTCGAATGATACAAATTAATGTCTTTGTGTCAGTTTATTGTTTAAAATGGTCTGCAAATGTGCGTTTCATATATGTAACACGTGACCTTTCGACATCAATTTCGCAATTACGTGAGGTCGCGCTGCCAAGACACAATGCCAGAGGAAGAAGAGAAGTTGTGGTTTAAAAGTGCATCTTTTTATTTTTCATGCCAAAAATGACAACCGTTTCGCTAGATAAGACCCTTATGCCTCATTTGGGATCATTTAGAGTTCTTTTGAAACTGCAATTTTAAACTGCATTAAAACTGTAAAGTGTTGGGGTCTATTAAAGTCCATTTAAATGAGAAAAATCCTGGAATATTTTCGTTAAAAACATAATTTCTTCTTGACTGAACAAAGAAAGACATCAACATTTTGGATGACATGGTGGTGAGTAAATTATCTTTTTTAAGAAAATCTACTAATCTATTAAAAGGTGTAAATTTACATACATTTCAGAATTTTTGGTAGATCTCCGTTTTGCTTTAATAGTGTTTCAGCTGCCATTAGCTATGCAAGGTTTGCATCTTGTGAGTTTAAGTGGAAGCAAGAAAAATTATCATGGTTAATGTCACAAATTTGCTGACATTTGATTAGTGATCAAGAATGCTGAATGTTTAGTTTTTAATCTTCGCTTTCATCTTCATTGCTCCCTTAAAGGCATAGTTCACCCAAAAATAAAAATATTGTCATGATTTAATCACTTTCATGTTGTTACAAACTTAGGAAGATATTTTGAGCAATTTTTGACCCATTTGACTTCCATAGAATCCTTTTTTCCTACTGTGGAGGTCAATGGGGCCTTTGATTTTATTACAAACATTCCACAAAATATCTTCCTTCGTGTTCATCAGAACAAATAAATTTATACAGGTTTGTAACAACATGAGAATGATTAATTAATGACAGAATTTTCATTTTTAGGTGAACTATCCCTTTAAGGAACTACATACTCTTTTACTAATCAGTTAATGTGTCTTCACAGTTGACAAGTCATTACCTCCAAAACTTGAACCGTCAGACTCCATGCCACTTTTGGCAAACTCAGAGAGTCCGTCTGAACCTCCTACACTGAAACCTGTGGAGCCCGGCCCTGATAAGTGCCCAAAAAAGGTCAAATTCGACAGCGAGATGCTCTCTACCTCACTCCTAAATGGACTCTCCCCTGACGTTCTGCCCACTGATAATAACGTTATGGTTGCTACCTCCACCCTCACCGAACCAGCAAACATGGTCAACCGGCGAACAGCCGTGCTGTTCCGAAAGTCGAAGATCGCGAGCCCTCAGAAGTCATCAAATATGAGCGAATCCTCAGTCGACTGTCCTCAGCTGGGCACCAAGACTTTCCTCTCAGTCGTCCTCCCTCGCCTCGAGACCCTGCTTCAGCACAGGAAGAGAACGCACAGCGCTAGTGGAGACTGTCAGGAGGAGGATGAGCACGAGTGTCCAATCAAACGCTTGGATACTGGTAAGTACTACTAACACAAACAAACACTGTATTCTTGTCCAGGCATTTGTTGTATGCTTTACATGTATTGTCCTTACAGGTTTGACCAATGGCTTTTCAGAGCCTAAGAAAGGTTTAACTGCAGGTCGACCATCGGAGCCTCGTCGCCGCTGTGCTTCAGAGTCCAGCATCTCTTCTAGTGGAAGTGGGAGCATCCAGGAGACCACAAGGTGGGAATGCGCACTTTGAACACTGCAAATAATGACTTTCTTACTTAGTATTTTTGCATCTTTGTCAGTACAAATACAAAAAAATTATTGAATTTTCTCAATAGGCAAAATGACCTAAGAAAATAAGTTTAGTTTTTAGGACTTGAGACCAACTAAACAATTTAATTACACGTCAATTATCTTTTTTCTGAAGCTGGTTTCTTTCATTTACTGTAGTTTTTATCACACTGATGTAAATGCAATAGTTTGTTTTTAAAATAAGTTTGTTTTTTAGTTAGTTATTTAATGCTATAAAAACGGTGGTGTCACGTCATGATTGACAGCTGTGATATGCGCATTCTTCGAGGGCGGGGTCTTGATTTTCACGGCTTTACTTCCTGCTCACTACTGCGCAGTAGGGCTGGGATAAACGGTTATTTTTTAGACGATTAATCTAGCGATTATTTTCCCGATGCATTGATTAATCTAACGATTCATTTTATCAGTCCGATTCGATTCTTGATTATCTCCCCATTAATTAACTAATAGCAATTTATACATGTTGATTTACATATCTGAATAGAAACATTTCAATATATGTTTATTGCTCTTAAAATTTCAAAATAAAAAAGACTATACAAGTGCAAAATAATGCATTCTTAGTCAGTGCTAGCATTAAATAAAGCGTTTGCAGCGCATACTGTGCAGTTTAGTAACAGTATAAAAATCTCAAGTTCACATTACTTTAATTTACATGCATTTATGAGCAAAACCTCTTTAATGTGCCTTTTGATGGTCAGTGTAATTTGTATAACTTGATTTGTTTAATCCACATTTTTTCGTGCTGTTCTGTCAAATTTAAGTGATTTTGTGCATAAAACAAGCACAAAAAAATCGACCAATGGGGTAAGCAAATTTTTCTTGAATTTTTCTTGAATTTTTCTTGAATTTAGTGTTTAAGAAAAATTTTCAAGATTCACTTAAATTTGATATTTTTGGTCTAAAGACTAATTTATTTTCTTGGGTAGTTTTGCTCATCAAGAAAAAGCATCTTAATTTAAGAATCTTTTGATATTTTTACTGAAAACCAGACAAAAATAATAAGAAAATGTTTTCTTGAAGAGCATTTTTTGCCATGTTAAAGGACAAAGTATTACTCTGACCTTCAACACTGATCTGAATACATGAATTTTTTTTGGGATCTTCTGCAGTGATGTCACTCACCCAAAGAGTGGAAAAGGAAAGCCGGCGATGACGAGACGAAACACGACGGATGATAAAAAAGATCTGGTCAATGGCATGGAAACGGGGAACATTTCCAAAGCCAACAAGATGGCAGCAGGTGAGCGTCCAGCTTTTAGCAGCGGGCGTTATGGGGTATGTGGGTTTTTACACCGGCCCCATACCTCAGATCAAAGAAATGGGTCAGCCGCGAAACATAGAAGACCCATTCTGGCAGCATCTCGCGCTGGTGTCTTTTCAGCACTGTGGAAGCTTGCTGTTCTTTCTTTTGCTTGCTCTGAAACTGACCTGCTCCTCATGGCTTTGTCTAACACAAATTAAAAGCTTTGCTTTCCGCTGTAGCGTCTGCATGTGAGAAACCTTCATGTTATAATAATCATCACAGCTTATCCCGTCACTCTTTAGTAGTTGCTCCTTACCTTTGCTCTTTCGAAGGTGGTGCTTAAAGGAACAGTTCACTGAAAATAAAAATGGTCTTATTTACTCACCCTTATGATGTTTGGGATTCGTATGACTTTTCTTTCATGGAAGACACGCATACATGAAATTTAAAGGGATAGTTCACTCAAAAATTAAAATAATGTAATTAATGACTCACCCTCATATCGATCCAAATTCGTAAGACCTCCGTTCATCTTCGAATCACAGTTTTGGATGTTTTAGATTTAGTCCGAGAGCTTGCTGACCCTTCATTGAAAATCTACGTACGGTATACTGTCCATGTCCAGAAAGGTAATAAAAACATCATCAAAGTAGTGCATGTGACATCAGTGGGTCAGTTAGAATGTGTTGAAGCATCAATAATACATTTTTGTCCAAAAATAATAAAATTACGACTTTATTCAGCATTGTCTTCTCTTCCGCGTTTGTTGTGAGGCGTATGCACAAGACTTAAGTCACGTGACTGCAGGATGACGTGTTATCCTCAGACCTGTTGGCCAAGTTTTTTCCCAAACTTACAGCGTGCGTATCCCTCAGACTGTAAACGAAGCCAGGGCGCACAAAAAAAAAACAGCTGGGGTGCACCAGATAACATGTCAGCCGTGTCATATGTCAGAAAATACAAAGAAAGGACAATGCTGAATAAAGTCGTGATTTTTGTTATTTTTGGACCACAATGGGTTTTTGATGCTTCGGCACATCCTGGCTGACCCACTGATGTCACATGAGCTGCTTTGGTGGTGTTTTTGTTGCCTTTCTGGAAATGGACAGTGTACCGTGCGTAGATTTTCAATAAAGGGTCAACAAGCTAAATATAAGACTAAATATAAAACATCTTAAACTGTGTTCCGAAGATAGAGGAGGTCTTAATATTTTCATTTTGGGGTGAACTATCCCTTTAAGAGCTACAGCAGAGTTTTATGATACTCCTATGTCCTTTCTTTGGAGCTGGACATGTAATCGTATGGAAAGTGTGTGTAGCTCGAATGCTATTTTATCTTCCTTGGAAGAGAGTCAAACAAGAGTTTCAACTAACATGAGGGTGTCGGTAAATGATAGCAATTTTCACTTTAAGTTGAACTGTTCCTTTAAAGGTAATTTCATCCTAAATGATATCTCTCTTTAACTGCCTTTCATCAATATGCTGTGCAAAATCTTTTGGCCTGCCCAGTGCTCTCTCAGAAATAGAAAGCTTTTGCTTTCTGACTCGCAAGCATGTCGGAGTCTGAGTGGGCCTGTTAGTCACATAACCTGTTTGGCTTTTTCAAAACCAAAACTTAACTTAAAACATGTATCTTTAGAAATTTCACCTGAGACACAGTTGTGTCCGGTGAATGGCTCGGCATGCTTCCGTCAAAGAAACCCCGTCGATTGCTGATTGGCCGAATACTGCCATGGCTCTTGAGGTGTTCTGCGCCATTTTTACGGTGAACCCCTCGTAACTTTCCATTATTCCTACTTTCGTAGAGATTGAGAGCAGCAATATTTGGATGCCTGCTAACACTACACCACTAAATCTGGAGCCCCTTAAACTAGTTTGGGCCAAACTTAGTGGATATCCTTCCTATCCTGCCTTGGTGAGTGTGCATGTGTGCATGCCTGTCAGAGACTGGTTCTCCTCTTCCTCCTCCTCTTCATTATTTCATGCCTAATCTTCTTCAATGGCAAATCAACTCATAACATTACATGCCAGGTGATACAGTCAGGGTGTGTACGTGCATTCATTTGTGTTTGTGAGTGCGGGTGTTCCCTTGTCTTGTGGCAGTCATTTCCATTTGATATTATATATTAAGAGTTACTGGGCCTTCTGAGATGTGTGCGTTGGAGGTTACTATTGTGTTGACGTCCTCTCTTGACCCATCTGTAGATCATAGATCCTCAGATGCCCAGGTCGGGTTGCCATCTCAACGACGAGTTCATTCCCACCCCTCCGCGGGACGTTCTCAGGGTCGGAGAGCTGATGCAGTACAGGTCCAAGGAGAAACTCTTCCTCGTCCGCTTCTTCGACAGCAGACGCAACTGGTTAGTAATCGCTTTATTCCTAAATGACACGTTAAATGTTGCAAATAACTCACACTCTGAATTCTCCCCCCAGGCAATGGCTTCCTAAATCCAAGATGGTACCATTCGGTATTGACAAGACGTTAGACAAAAGTAAAATGTTGGAAGGCAGAACGCCAAGTATTCGCAGAGCTGTGCAAAGCGCCTTCAACCGTGCCATGAACCACTTGAGCCTCATCCAGGACTTAGGCACCGGAGATTGACCCCCCCCTCCACACTCAAGGGTCACGTTTTAAGGGTCCCGTCAAGCCCCACGTTTACTCGACGCTACGCTTGCATATCAGACCGGCCGGGTTTACCGAGGCCCCACCCCTTCTCCCAATCTGTTAGGATTAACAGACGAATGTGAGGGCACCTAGACTCTCCTAAAATGTGCTGCAAGACTGCTGTGAACTCGCACACTGCCATCTACTTTCCTTTACACTTCCGACTCCATCCTCGTAACGCCTCGTGTTTAGCTCTGGCTGTAAATAACGTCATCCTAAATTATCCAACACTAATTTATTGTTATTGTTTGGTTTGTACCGCACACGACCTCCTGGAAGATTTCTACTCCAAGGTAATTTCTCAAGCGCACTGAGGTGCGAACCCATCTGGTGCTACATCACGTGCAAAGCCTCGACTTTTCCGTACTAGAGACTTGGAAGGGGGCTGTCGCACTTACTGTATCAAACTTTTGTTGTTTTTTTGCTTTTTTTAACGGTTAAGTTATTATTTGTCAATGCAAGCTTCTCCTCCTTGGCATTAACATGTTATCTACTTTTTTATATAAAAATATTCTTATGGGACACAACTAAGTGATGTTTGTAAATATTTATATAAAGCTATGAAATTATATACATGTAATACTTTAGAGCGGTAAGACGAAAACAAATCGGAGAAGAGAAAAACAACAGTAGCGATGAATGCCGAAAGTGCATCAGTCATGCAAAACCAAAAAAATTTTGCTGCCCAGTTTATTTTTCGTGTATTGTTTTTGGAATGTTTATCCCTGGGTTTCATATTAGTTGTGTGAATGTTTGTTTCAAACGGATAAAATAAAACCCTCGAGTCGTTGCTTTTTATTTCCACTGTGCTCTCAGAAACTGTATTTTAGGTCTGAATAAAGACGTGCCTGTACAAATGTGTTGTATTAGGACAAAGAAAGTATGCAAAACTTTATATCCATAGTAGGCATTTTTGGTGGAAGCTGTGTGTTGCCTAATTTTGCTTTGTGTGCGGGTGTTTCATTCATAGGCCACTGTTGTGACTGTTTAACTCTCTCCAGTAATGGATTCTGGGTAGCATTCTGGGTTCAAAACACTTTTTTGTATGAATGTCTTGTACTTAAATGGACCGGTACTCTTGTTTCTTTTTCTCTGGGAGGATCACAATATAGCCAATGATAGCGAGCGCTGGTGAGATCCAGTATTTTTAAGTACACTGAAAATAAACAGATAAAAAACAAACTGGTGTTGCATTTATTTATTTGTTTGATATGCAGTGTGGAAAATAAGTATTTGAACACCCTGCTATTTTGCAAGTTCTCCCACTTAGAAATCATGGCGGGGTCTGAAATTGTCATTGTAGGTGCATGAGACATAATCTAAAAAAAATCCAGAAATCACAATGTATGATATTTTAAACTTTGAATTTGTATGATACAGCTGCAAATAAGTATTTGAACACCTGAGAAAGTCAATGTTAATGTTTGGTATAGTAGCCTTTGTTTGCAATTACAGAGGTCAAACGTCTCCTGTAGTTTTTCACCAGGTTTGCACATACTGCAGGACGGATTTTGGCCAACTCCTCCTCACAGATCTTCTCTAGATCAGTCAGGTTTCTGGCCTGCCGCTGAGAAACAGAGTTTGACCTCCCTCCAAAGATTCTCTATTGGGTTTAGGTCTGAAGACTGGCTAGGCCACGCCAGAACCTTGGTATGCTTCTTACAGAGCCACTCCTTGGTTATCCTGGCTGTGTGCTTCGGGTCATTGTCATGTTGGAAGACCCAGCCTCGACCCATCTTCTCCTTAATACAGTGCAGTCGCCCTGTCCCATGTGCAGAAAAACACCCCCAAAGCATGATGCTACCACCCCCATGCTTCACAGTAGGGATGGTGTTCTTGTGATTGTACACATCATTCTTCTTCCTCCAAACACGTTTAGTGTAATTATGACCAAAAGTTTTATTTTGGTCTCATCTGACCACATGACTTTCTCCCTTTACTCCTCTGGATCATCTAAATGGTCATTGGCAAACTTAAGACGGGTCTGGACATGTGTTGGTTTAAGCAGGGGAACCTTCCGTGCCATGCATGATTTCAAACCATGACGTCTCAGTGTATTACCAACAGTAACCATGGAAACGGTGGTCCCGGTTCTTTTCAGGTCATTGACCAGCTCCTCCTGTGTAGTTCTGGGCTGAATTTTCACATTTCTTAGAATCATTGAGACCCCACGAAGTGCATCTAATTTAGGATAATAAATGCAGTGGAGGTGGACATTTTAAAGACAGACTAACAGGTCTTTTTGACGGTCAGAATTCTAGCTGATAGACAGTTGTTCAAATACTTATTGCAGCTGTATCATACAAATAAATAGTTTAAAAAAATCATATATTGTGATTTGTGGATTTATCTTTAAATTATGTATCTCACAGTGGACATGCACCTACGATGACAATTTCAGACCCCTCCATGATTTCTAAGTGGGAGAACTTGCAAAATAGCAGGGTGTTCAAATACTTATTTTCCACACTGTAACTCTGCTATGGTCTGAGCAATGATGTTGCCGAATAACGAAAACTGAGTCACTAGATGGAGCTCTTAAGCCAAGCACATTTCACTTCAGGTGAAATCCTACGGTCATGCTCCTTTACAGATACTGGTTAAGCTTTGACAGAATGTGATTGTAAAAGATCTATTCCAAACTCTAGCAAGGTCAGCATTGTGTGTTGTAAAGCAGATTAAAGGGCCGTTTTATATCTGTATCAGCACAACCTTTTCCAGTGCCGTCTGGCTTGTCGAGCAACAAGCACTGCTGTATAATTTCTCTTTCTGCTTCCATCTTCCTGTTTTGTTCCTCTCACTTAACCACTATTAACATGTGTGCGTTTATCCCCGTCTGCACGTACCTCCAGTTGGCAGTGGCATATCTTCCACAAACATACCCTCTCTGTTTGCTCCGCAATCAAGGAAAATTCAGTTTTATGAAAGCCTTTGAAGTGGATGTAATTGGGCTGGAACAATCGTTCATCAAAGCACATCTAGTGTGTGTTTTAGATGAGCAGTAAGGGTGTTATATTGTAAAATGTCTGAGTTTTATGATCTATTGTTATGTATAGGGGATAAACCACAGTAAGACTACACTTGATGTTTGCATGATCACCCTGTCTGGGTTTATTTTGCAACACTGACTCACTGTATATTATTATACAGTCAGAGGGGTGGCACAGTGGGTAGCACTGTTACCTCATAAGAAGAAGGTTTCTGGTTTGAGTCTTAAGGGTCGGGAGGTCTTTCTGTGCATGTCGTCCTTTTATCAGTGTGGGTATATTCCGGGTACTCTTTTTTTTCACAATCCAAATGGATGCATGCATGATATGTAAATTAGATGTGTGTACACTGTTAAAAGTAAAGGTTTAAAAGTAACAAAATACTTAAATTGGTAACCCTGCTAAAAACTTTGTGAACATTTTAAAAGGACACTTTTCTTTTAAAGGGACACCTAGAAAATAACAACTTTAAATTTTCTGTCAGTCTTATGATGTAGCTACAGAACAGTCAAGTTTTAAATAGGAAAAATATCGAAACTCTTTGGTTATTTTTTAGTGCGATGCTAATGGTCTAATCAGATTCAATGGATTATGCTAAGCTATGCTAAAAGTGGTACCGCCAGACCCAGAGATCGGCTGAATGTATTCCAAAATGGTAAAAATCAAATGTTTAACTGGGGAGCTGGAAAATTATATTTTCAAAAAAAGTGGAGTGTCCCTTTAAGTTAATAAAGCTTATTTTGTTTTAGGTGTTACCAATTAAAGTAATAAAAAAAAAAATTCTCCTTAAAATTTTCACCACTAAAATCTTTTTTGTTTGTTTGTTTGTTTAATAAACTCTGTAAAAAGTCATTTTAATTTACTATAATTTTTCTTGATTAGAGATCAGTTGTTATAATTTATAAAATATAGTTGAAATAAGTCAACTTGTAGAAACTCATCTCTTGTCAAGATAAATAATAGTACGTTAAAATGACCTTGTAAATCTGAGTGATTAAACAAAACATTTTATAAAGTAATACAATTTAGTTGATAAAACTTACTTTTTAATTGTTACCAATTGAAGTAATTTTTTAAGTAGATCCAAATTTCACTTTTTATGCAAATGAGCTGATCTCTGCACTAAATGCATAACTGTCCTTACCCCAATGTTAAAAGTGAAAGTTTAAAAGTAAAAAAATTACTTCAATTGGTAACCCCTAAAAAAATAAAAAAATTTAAAGAGACACCTTCTTTTAAAGGGACACCTAGAAAATCACAAATTTTAATTTTCTGTCGGTCTTAGTATGCTACACGATGTAACTACAGAAGAGTCGAGTTTTAAATGGGAAAAATATCGAAACTTTGGCTATTTTTGAGCGCGATTCTAAATGGTTTAATCAGATCCAATGAATTGTGCTAAGCAATGCTAAAAGTGGTACCGCCAGACCCGGAGATCGGCTGAATGTATTCCAAAACGGTAAAAATCAAATGGCGAGCTGGAAAATTATAATATTTTCTAAAAAGTGTCCATTTAAGTTGATAAAGCTTATTTTGTTTTAGGTGTTACCTAACCCCAGCTGCTCCCAAAGAGCTGGCTGGCGCCTTGCATGGCTGACACCACCATCGGTGTATGAATGTGGGAGTGAATGGGTGAATGTAAGGCAAATTGTAAAGCGCTTTGGATGGCCATAGGTCTGTTAAAAGCACAATATAAATGCAGTCCATTTACCATTTACCATTTATTTTTTTAACTAGAGATAAGTTGTTGTTATCCAAAAATATATATAGTTGAAATAAGTCAGTTTCATTTTATAAATTGTAGCAAATCATCTCTTGTCAAGATAAATAATAGTAAGTTGAAATGACTTGTAAATCTGAGTGATTAAACAAAAAAATTTAAGGCAGCATAAAAAAATGACTGTATAAAGTGAGAAAATTTAGTTGATAAAACTTGCTTTTTTAAGTGTTACTAATTGAAGTAATTTTTTAAAGTAGATCCAAATTTCACTTTTTATGGTGTAGATCAAGTATGAATTAACTTGTGTATAGATTAACTGGTTCTCGTCACTGTAAAAATATCAAATCAACACATATTTTTGTGTTACTTTAACTTAACTAATTAACAACTTAACAATTTCAACTTGTTTTTATAAGTTATGTCAACTAATTACAAAAAGTGCTGGGTTATTTTGAACCCAGCTTTAGGTAAATATTGGACAGGACACACAGATGGGTTAAAATTTATGCTGGGTTGTTGTTAGAATGTAAAAAAGCAGGTTAAAATAATTACATAATCAAGTTGTTTTAACTTCAGTGCATGCACTGTAAAAAAATGCAACATGAAGTTAAAACAACTTGGTTTTGCAAGTCAATTCAACCTACTGTTTTAAGTTTGGGCTTTAAAAAGTTGACATAACTTCTAAATTCAAGTTAAAGTAACATAAAAATATTTGTTGATTTGACAAAAATGCTGCGTATTTTACAGTGTGTATATAATATATATCCATAGATGCTGGAATGGTGTTAAGAAGGAATAAAAAAGATGGAATGACACCATCTAAAATGCATGTGCAACAACCATTTTACTATAGATTTACACAGATTAACAAATAAGGACGTAAACCAGACACTCTGTGTATTCATTTGTGTTTACATTCTGTTGGCCATTCTTTTGTCAGTTGATTCATTTTCCATAATCTGTTATTTTATGTACCACCGCTTTTGGCAACAGCATCAAACAAAAGTGTAAACACAAATATATTGCTCTCTGATTTCAGCTTTTTAAAGTCCTGAATTATTCATCTCTCTCAATATCGAGAAAGCCTTGATAATAACACCTTGTTTTTGTTTGCGGTGGGATTCGCTGCTTTGTGAATGCGTATTAACATTCTTAAGTATAATCAAGCCACACATCGAGATGTTGCTCAGTTTGGAGAGGAAGATAAGAGGCCGTTACTGTGAATGTTACAGTATCTAAGCTGGTATCAAATGCTTATCTAGAGGACGGGCTACTGATGAATTCTATACAGAAATGACTCTGCAGATGCGATATGCTGAGGTCAATAAAATGACTTTAAAGTCTTAATGCATGTGTTAAAACATCTCCTTATCACAGTAACCACTGATAGCAGCCAGATAAATAGATGCCAAAATTGAAATGGTCTTGCAACTTACAGAGGTATGAAAGGACACACTCTGAATCTGTATTTGTGAGCAGATATTTGCTGGATGTTTTGTTTGCAATCCATTTGCATCCTCAAACCAACAGTTTTCCTGGATAGCCCAGGCATGAGTAGCAATAACCTGTTCGGAGGAATTAAATCCAATAAATATTTAAATAAGCAAATTTATGTACATAGAAACAAACTTCCCGCCGCAATAAAGAGAATCAATAGTGTAATTAATAATTTATTTAGTAGCACTAAACTGAAAATCTGAAACAAAATTGCAAACCTCCAAAAGCACATATAATATAACCGTAGAATAGCATGACACCTATGAGGAAACTCAATTTTATGTTCAAATCGCTTTCAATTGCTTCACATAAAAGTTTGTAGACTTGGTTTAGAATATAGCTGAACTAAAATTACATGATTTCGAGAAGATAAAAATAAGTTTATATATTTTATTTGAGTTTGAGTTATTCAGATATGGCATATGTATGTGTAATATATAACCACTCTCTAATAAAGTTTTATTTGCAAATATTAGTTAATGCATTAGCTAACATAAACTATGAACAATACTTCTACAGTATTTATTAATCTTAGTTTGTTAATTTTAAGATTTGCTACATTTTAAAGGAGACATTTCATGAGACTTTTAAAAGATGTAAAATAAATATTTGGTGTCCCCAGAGTACGTATGTAAAGTTTTAGCTCAAAATACAATATAGATAATTTATTATAACATGTTAAAATTGCCACTTTGTAGGTGTGAGCAAAAATGTCCCGTTTTTGGGTGTGTCCTTTAAAATGCAAATGAGCTGATCTCTGCACTAAATGGTAGTGCAGTGGTTGGATAGTGCAGATTAAGGGGCGGTATTAACCTCTTCTGACATCACAAGGGAAGCCAGATTTCAATGACCTATTTTTTCACATGCTTGCAGATACTGGGTTGTTCTTTTACCCAATTTCTAGGTTGATAGAAGCACTGGGGAACCAATTATAGCACTTAAACATGAAAAAAGTCAGATTTTCATGATATGTCCCCTTTAAAATCAAAGTTGTAAGGGTTAACATTAGTTACATTACCATTACACTGCAAAAAATGACTTTCTTACTTAGTTTTTTTGTCTTGTTTTCAGTAGAAATATCTAAAAATTCTTAAATTAAGATGCTTTTTCTTGATGAGCAAAATGACCTAAGTAAATAAGTCTAGTTTTAAGACAAATAATATACAATTTAAGTGAAATTGTCCTTAAAACAAGCAAAAATAACTGCCAATGGGGTGAGGAAAAAAAATGTGAAATAAGATTTCTTTTTTCTTAAACACTTAATTCAAGTAAAATTTTCTCACCCCATTGGCAGATAATTTTGCTTGTTTTAAGAACGAAATTTTTTTTGTCTAAAAACTAGTATTATTTTCTTAGGTCATTTTGCTCATTAAGAAAATACATCTTGATTTAAGAATTTTTTGATATTTCTACTGAAAACAAGACAAAAATACTAAGTAAGAAAGTCATTTTTTGCAGTGTAACTAAGATTTAGGGCTGTCAGGATTATGAAATTTGGCTGACGGTTAATTCTCTAATAAATTGTGACAATTAATTGCCTGTTTTATTGCTTTGGCAATTATGATGATTAATTGTCTGTTTTATTGCTTTGACATTTAATTCTCATAACATTTTCAAAAACAATTTTCACACATTGTCGTAATTTTGCAAGGTTTACCTACACATAAAACATATTTTAATAATAGTTTTCTACACATAACACACATTTAAAAGTAATTATTTAATGAATATATCTTTCAAAAACAAAAAATTCTTCATAAAAAAACTACAAACTTTAAACTAAAAATAACTGATAATAAAAATGAAATAAAAAAATAAACTGACTATACCAGAACAGGCCTTAAATAGTAGCCAATCCTAATAAGGTCATATTAGTACTGGACCACATGTCTGTAGTGTCTGCAAAAAATCTATTCCTTACAGATCCTTAAGAATAGTATCCTTCACTTTCCTAAATTTGGAATTGCTGTTTCATACTGCCTATCATAGCTTTGCAGCACTGTATTGAAAGACGCAATGTCATGCAAAGTTACACTGTCAGTTAAGGAGAACAGAATCAGATACTGTCTCGTTTATACAGGCGTATATTGTACATTGTTAGTTTATTTTGGCTTATGCATTTACTAATGTAAACAAATACAACCTTATTGTAAAGTGTTACCACTTTTCACACAACACACATAACACATTTAATTACAAAACCGTTATAACACATTTCTCCTTTGTGTAAAAGGTTATTCCTGCTTTCCTTGAGTTAAGTTTCATCATCAACCTTCATTATTGGATGATCTTTTACTTCAGCATAACTTACATTGTATATCAATCTAATGATATTAGCAGGCCCTGTCATGAGACAAAACCAACACCAGAACAATATTGTTGTGTAGCCCCATGACACTTTAAAAACATCAATACCCTTGAGTTTGAATGTGTCCTATTAACATGGCAGGATGCATGTTGTTTATCATTGAACAAATTTACATTGATGTTTGTTTCCATGACATTCTCCAAGGTTGGTATTGATCTCAGTGGCTTGATTTAGAGAAGAACAAGGTAAGTTTGACAATATTATTGATTACAGCTCGGTCAAATGTACAGGATCCTATTTTGACATCACTCATACCTTGACAGAGACAATGAGAACATTCATGATCCCACATTTATCTCATCTACACATCTGGTTTCAACTTAAAGCATCGATTTAATGTGACATGTCTATAACCGAGCGGTCGAATAATGGGGTTTATTGTCTTATAGACTATGGACACTGAAAGCTCAGGATTTGATGATGTCATATGTTACAAAATACACTCTAAAAAATAATTCAGGGGATCTGTTGCCACTATTTAATTTAATGCATTGGTGCAAGTTAAAAATTCTAAATAATTGATTTATTGAAAGTTAATATTGTGTGTAACTTTATATTAATTATCTGTGTTAGTTTGTTTAAAACATTATTTAAGTTGTAGTAACTCAATGCATTTAGCTTGATAACTTCAGGTTCACAGCATGCTTTGCATGGGACTTGATAGTGAGAGTAAATGTAGAAATATGGTGTTATTTTATGCATTTTTAATCAAGATGAAAACATGAGAAGACTTTTAATGATTATTGTTCTGTACTTTTGGTATCTAAAAGATTTTCTGTTATGTTGTCAACTTTTAAGAGGTTACCATTATGCTGAAGAATAGAGCATTTGCTCAAGTTGAGAACAGACTCACAAGCATTATCTTGCTGTTTTAGTCAGATGGCATTTTGATAAAAATGCTAAAACTGGTTGTCTTCTGCAACCTGACAAGTGTTGTTAAATAAAAAAAGTTTGAATCATTTTAGTAGATTTGTGTAAATCAGTGTCCACGAATGAATCAAATTTAAAATGCAAAAAAAAGTTAAAACAACTTCATTTTTATGAGTATTCAACGCTATTTTTCCAACTTATTATATTTTGTCGCCCGGAATTAATTTCAGAAGTAGTTGTCTTAAATCAAAATAATTGATGCAAACTGTTGCGTTAATTTTTTTGTTGAGTCCAAGCAATATTTTTTAGAGTGTATGTATGCTTACCAACATATTAAAATATCTAACTACAAAAATCAATTAAAGAATAAATTTTTAATAGCTTTTACTTTAAAGTTTATCTGAGATTTCTATTATGTCTTTTTTGCCTTATTGAAAAATGTTTGAAAATGTATTTAAAACCACAAATTGAATTATCTTTTCATTTTTAGTGTTGCCTTATTGAGTTAAAAAAAAAACTGCGATCACATTGCATCGTAAAGGCCTTTAACTATCTGAGTAGTGAAGCTGCGGTAAAGCCCAATGTTTTCAACAGGCTTGTTTTATTTATTGCTGTTTTCTAGCAAGCAAGTATAATGAGCACGAGATGAGAAATGTAATGAGTCAGATGGGGAAGATTTCTGATATAATTACAGCGGTTGTCTCTGTCTGCTTGAATTAGGAATCAAAAAAGGAGGCGGAGTCTATGGGGTCCCGTCATGTTTAGAAAGAGGACATTTTCCTGGAACGAAACAGACAAAAGCTTACAAAATTACATGAAGTACAATTCAGAGGTAACAGACAAATGTAAATGAATCAAGCTCTCCTTTTCTCTGTATTCATGGATGAGATATTGAAACACCTACAGAGCTGATCTGAATTCATTATTCAAATTAAATACGCTACATAAACATCTACTTGATTTGTTGAACACAATATGTAATGCTTTTTAATTATAATCCTTGGCAAGCTCATTTATCTTGTAATTCATATCTTCGTCTTTGACATATTTTACTGCGTCTCCTATTTGTTCTCTATTAAGCCAAACCTGACCATTCAAAATGTTAAAAATGATTTATATAATAAACCCTATCAGGCAGAATTTAATTACTTTTTGCTACGTTTTACGCTGTGAGACTCCATTTCGCCAGCCCATTTGATCCCTTTTAGTGTCTCATCTATGACCATTCGGTATCCTATCAAGCTTTACAGTATATGTACTTGAGGGATTTGCATTTGGCACTTTTATCCAAAGCAACTTAAAGTGCATTCAAGCTATGTTTTGTTGGTAGCCTATGTGTGTCCACTGCTGTGACATGTAGTGTCCGGCCAAATGAGCTATAGGAAAATTAACACAGGGATCTCCAGAGTTGTTATTATTTTATTTAATTAAAAATTCTGTGCCAAAAGGAATATAAGGGGGTTCAGGTTTTGAAATGTACAGAGATGAGAATAGCAGGTCTTTCCAAAAGCAGCAGGCGTAACAGCTCCCTGCTGAAGTTTTCTGCACGTTGATTGGTCCCTGCTCTCATCATTAGCATATCTCTGTATAACACATTGTTACTTGAAACAGTGTTTTTGAACCAAAATAATAGCGGTAGCTTAAAAATCTTAATCAATGTAGATGCACAGTCAACAAATCGAAGCTTGTTGATAATTACGGCGATTGTTTTTATGACCTTGTTTGATTTTTCTTAAAGGCTTCCAATGGGATTTGTAGCTCTTAAATATATCAACACTAAAAAAATGAATAATTGAGAAATAAGAGAATTAACCATTTTGTAGGAAACATTTCAAAAACATAACTATAGCCTAGAAGCTGTGCTGTATTCTAAATAAGTCACGAATGAAGGATATTGTTATGCTGCGTTCACACCAAACATGAATAGAGTGTCTGGCGCAAAGATTTCAATGTTAAGTCAATGTAAAGATGCATTTATGTGCATCTGGAGGTCACGCGGCGCGAATGAGGGGTTTAGCGTGGCGCCTCATTCGTGTGTCCAGTTTGCACGAATGGCACGAATTGATTCGCGAATGATGCAAATTCGCATCTGACGCACGAGTTGAAAATTTGAACTTTGGCGTCAAAACGCACTGCGTTAACCAATCAGGAGCCTGCTTGCTGCTGTGGTGGCAGACCCGCCCGGAGTCACTCCTTGCCCCTCCCACAAGAAGAGGATTTCGCCTCGGATGTGCGTTAATTTTTCTTCAAACGCTTGCTTTTTACGCGACTTTATTTCGCTCTAGACACGCGAATGGATTGAAAATGTTCAAGCGGCAAACTAGATGCGGTAGACATGAATTTTATGCTCTATTCGCGTTAGGTGTGAACGCAGCATTAGGCACGACGCAAAGCACAATCATTGCAACCCTTTCAGCCGTAACTTATTCACGACACAGCACTAGCATTACGTATTGCTTTTACAAAAACGCGAATTCGCGTCTGACTCCCGAGTTGAAAAATTTGAAGTTCGTCAATTGCGCCGTGTTAACCAATCAGGAGCCTGATTGCTGCTGTGATGGCAGGCCTGCCCGGGGTCACTCCTTGCCCCTTCCACAAGGAGCGGATTTCGCCTCGGACACGCGTCAATTTCGCTTCAAACGCTTGCTTTTTACGCGCATCTATTTGGCGCTATACGCGTGAATGCATTCAAAATGTTCAAGTGACAAACTAGACGTGGTAGACGTGAATTCACGCTCTATTCGCGTTTGGTGTGAACGCAGCATTAGGCACGACGCGAAGCGCATTCATTGCAACCCTTTCAGCCGTGACTTATTCACAACACAACACTAGCATTGAGTATTGCTTTTGCAAAATGTTTACCACACAATATAAATATTAAAGCAAAAAATATTTATCAACACAACTTTTATGAAGTAAAGTCACGTAATGTCTTCTTTCTGCTGAAAAAATAGTCCCTGACTGCGAACAGAAATGTTTTACATATGTTTACGTTGCTAAGGGTACTGTGTGGTAATACACAGAATTGTTGGGTTTATTTATCGTAAAGAAAACACAGCTATAGATGATTTAATAAAAAGAAATTGAAAACAAAAAATCCAAGTCCAGGCACTCAGTATGATGCAAAAGTTAAAAAGCCTTTATTATTTTCGAAGGCTAAAACATTAAAACACGAACGCGTAGGATAATTAACCCTTTCAAGAGCACCAGAGGATACAAGGGATACCAGCAACGCTCTAGCTCCCCTTTGTCTAGCATAGATGGTTTAAGTTGTAACATCATAAAGAAAAAAAATTGTGTCCCAAACATAACTTTCGGTACACTTCTGCCGTCTCTGCTCATCTTTAGGAAAGCGAAACATTTTTGTTTTCGACAAAGTATTTGTTTCAGATGTCAGTTAGCTATTAGCTAGACCGATAAACACAGACCAGAAGTTTACTTCAGGCCAGACGGGCAAGCGAGTCAGAATCAAGCAAGGACTGGAACTAACCGTTTTATAACACATTTTAACAAAGAACCTCAGGCCTTGGAGTTTACAAAATATTATTGCTTATATGTTGAGGGGTTTTCTGAACCTGGCAGATGGTAAAACCACATTCAGTTAGGGACTCGAGCAAAATCTACACTATAAAAACAAACGGTGCTAAATAGCACTAAAAGTGGTTCTTGGCTCGTAATCATAGAGGAACCATTTTAAGTGCCATATAGCACAGATGAAGTACCTGTGTTGGACTTGTGTAGAACCATAAGGTGCTATGTAGAACCATATGTGGTGCTATAGTGGTGCTATATGGCCCCCGTATGGTTCTTCATAAGTGCTTCATAGGTGCTATATAGCACTAAAAATGGTTCCTCTATGATTACGAGCCAAGAACCACTTTTAGTGCTATTTAGCACGGTTTGTTTTTAGAGTGTACCAGAATATCATAAAGACTTGGGGTGAAATCTTTTGCTTTGGGTTGGTAAGCAGACACCTACCAGCCAGAAAACCTGGTTACAACAGTTTAGCAATGCATAGCGATACTCTGACAACCATCATGTTTTTTTGTATTTCATTTTGAATATGTAAGCATTTTGCTGTTGACTTGAAACCAATATTTTGTTTCTTTTCTTGACTGCTCCCTGTCTGTATACTGAATATACACAACACTGCGGTCTGAGGCCTGCAATTGCGGCTGCAACACGCTCTACTTTGAAGCAGTCAGGCATTCGAGACAGATGTGTGGGGGGTGTTGTGACTGGAATATATTTCTTCTTTGCTACCCATAAACCCAAACATTTCGTGGCAGTAAATTCAGAAAGGGATGCTATACCTGCTTTGCATCTAAAATAAAATCCCAATTAATATTTCTTTATACCATAGACTTTCTGCCTGACGGTTCACAGATATTTGGATTTCCAAGTTATTTAGTTTGAACTTGAACAACACGAAAGGACGCAACTGTCAACAAACTGATGAATGGTAACAGAATGCAAGCCTGGAGATTATCTTTTTGCGCTTTTTTATCCTGACAATAATTTACGTCGAGATTGCAACGACAAAGGAGGATGATCCTGGCGCAAACAAACAGCTGAGCTTGCCATCCAAGCTGCAACATCACTTTCAAGGAGTCTGTTGAAAGTCTGGCTAAGATACTATGTGAACCTGAGAGCACATGAATTGAATTTCAAATAGTTTTACAGCAGCCCCATTGCGGCTCTGCTAGATTTTTATCACAAAACACACCCATCTTATTACCATCCGTCATGTTACACGGTTTCAGGGGTATAATATTTCTCTGTTATGTTTCTTGTCATATGCAACTGTCAAGGACTTGCAAACAGATTTTTTCCTTTAAACGGCCATCTGTTTGTAGGAAAATATCTTGCTTCTCGAAGGACAACTTTGTTTAATTTTCATCCTGACCCTGGGGTCGTGATTCCGCATGCAGATAGGGTAGCAGGGTAGTTTGTAAATTTATTATATTTATGATATTTTCTGACAGTATTTCACATTTTTTTAATATATGCTAAATAAATCAAATGTATACATGTGTGTTCATTGTTATGTCATGTGGTAAATATGGCTTTTTGTCAGAAAACATCGTGCATTATAAAAGCATAGCCTATATGCAGGATAGTAGGAATTGTGTATAATGTATTTTTGGTATGTTCTGTCAGCATGTTAATTAATGTTTTAACTTATGTAAAAATAAATTTATTAATTTATGTTATGTATTTTATTTTTTGTTGGAAAACATCATTCATCATAAAAGACAATTTAGTTACATTTTAATCCTGGGGTCGCAATATAATCTATGCAAATGTATGGTATTTTAAATATATTAATTTATATAAATGTTCATCATTTTTTCGTGTTTAAAATGTTACGTGAAGCGTAAGATATACAGGTACCAACGTTTGATGTACACGTCAGATTGTTTTATATGAACTGAACGCGCATGCGCAAATCAATATTGCATATTTTTTGTGACTTCAAATCATCGTTTCCAGGTACAATTAGAGTATTTGCGCTGTAAAATCATCTGTAAACCTGTTTATTTTATACTGCTCGGACTATGAATCTTAGGCAGAGTTATACAAAATTATTTTACGTAGTCACAAACGCAAAGCAGAAGGATTTTTCTGAAGGAAAATCTGACAAGGTTCGACAGAACACCGGAAACAAAGGTTTTCAACCCATCAATAACTTTGAAATGTTGATTGGTACTAAGTGTTTCTAAACACCTGAATTAATTGCTCGTACAGTTTCTTTATTTGCAAATACTTGCGCGAAACAAGATTTAGCGCTGTTTCAAGACTAAATACCGATCCAAATTGGAAAAAGTGAGATGCACGCGGTTAAACTTCAGTGCGAGACTTTAGGTGTGTTCGACTTCATGTGGACAGGCAGATGACGTAGACGTACCGCGAGAGCAATTCAAGAAATCATACGGAGAAGTCTAATTTCAAATCACTCTCGCGGTACTTTGACGTCATCCGTTTGTCAGTTCTGGCGGCGCGCCACATGAAGCAGAACAAGCTTTTTCCCATGGCGTCACGGCGACAGTTGCGTCTGAAATCACGTTCTGCCACAGTATGTATTGAAATTAATTGAAGTATCTATTTGCTGACCATTGAAACGTATGTTTATTTATATAGTAGGCTATAATTATATTACATATCTATTTATAGTGTACGTTACATGTAACGTGTGTGCAGCACGCATACATTACGGACATATCTGTCCTTCCTTATGTGACCCGTATTTTCTTCATTTTAACGTTATAGTATGACGTATGCCTACTAACGTTAACCGCGAAAACCTATTTGTACAGTTTTGCTACAAAGAATATATTTATTGGTACATAGCAGTTGAAAAGAGACGATCATTAAAACGTTTCTGGTATTTTCATTTTTTTTCAGTTTTGAATTTCGCGGTTTATCAATACTGAGACATTTTCACAAAGGAACTAACTTAGACCCTCCGAATATGTCACACGTTTTTGTATATTGAAGTTGTGTACTCGTTTCACATACTACATTTCGTGTACCATTTAGTATAAAAGTAAGCTTTTAAGATTCTTGTTATTTTTAGACAAGACATGTGCCAATAAAAGCGTGCCTAAATGGTTTGTTGTAGTGTTTGAAATGTCAGAGCTTTCAATGGATGTACCATTCCCCTTTCAAATACAGGCTTGACAGGTTTTTTTGTCAAAAATGCTTTTAAATCACTATTAAACTTGTTCTTTGTTAGTTTAAATCCAATAGTATCTTAGGGTTTGAGTTTCTTTTGAACTGCATCCTCAGATTTACACTGCCAAACATCTGCATGTTTTTGTCATCAGCAGAATCCCGGACGCACCCCTGACCCGGGAGGTCTCTCATCTTGTGCGTGCTCCATCCATCTGCCTCCACCCTGTTTATTCGACTCATTAGCCATCTCAAAGCTCCTGTGGCTCACTCCCAGATGCACTGCTAGATCAATGGACTCAGGTGGGTGGAGCTGAATTGTAATGTTTGCTAGCCTGCGGACCTTCACACACTGTAGTGGGGGCAGATCGGTGCATACTTTGCGGTGTGGAGATAACAGAGGGCATCTTGTAGCCACTGCCCTCTCTTTTATCACCCACTTTTCCACATAGATAGGCTTTATAGTTTCACCATGCTAGCAAGATTTAGCCACACAAGGCCTGGCATAGTACAGTCCAGGTTTAAAATTCGTTTAGTTGAATATGTAAAACTGCATCGTGATATCTCGAAGAGTTGATTGCTGGAAAATTGTACATTTTAATGCTCTTCTTATCAGACATTACATCATAACAGCACATTTTACAGCTCACTTGAGAACATTAGTTTAAACATCAAGTTTTTGCCTCTTTTGCTAAGAGGTCATTTGAAATAAATTTGACAGGTGAATTCTCTGTAATACCCACATTTGTGGTGGTATATAGATCAGAACCCAGAAAGACAAAAATTGCTGATACTTTATCTTATATAACCTGAAAGAATTAATAGACCGCAGTTATGTATCATTTTAGCAGCAGCTATGTCTCTGATGTTTCTTCAAAAATTCTGAAATACAGGAAAGTTGCAGAGATATGCATTAATGTGTGTAGCACAGCTCTGATAATGTGGTCTCATAAGTATTGGAATAGAAATGTTTGAATTCATAATGAGTCTTGATGGTTCGGAGAACATGGAGTTTCCAAAATGTGATCTTTGCAACATCTGCTAATTTTACTAAGCAAAATGCAAGAGACATAAAGAAGTACTTCATACACAAAAGTGAAATTCTCATGTCGTTTTAACATGATATACTCTCTCCGTGAAATACTAAAGATGAATTTTTGAAGAATACATTGGCTGGTCTTTGTTATATAATGGAAGTTAATGGCAACTGGAGTCTGTCAAGCCACAAACTGACAAATAAGCACTGGCGGCTCGTGACTGCTCATCCGAGGGGCGCTAATTCAAAATAAGTGTTCGGAGTATCATGTGTGTGGTTCCTTTTTTTCAAAATATGTGTTCTGCGCATCGAGAGATCCTGTGTGCATCACATGTCAAAATAAGTGCCTGTTGCCTAAAAACGGTTTATGATAAAAGAGACGCTCACATTCACAAAATACACGCAAGACACTCCCTTAACAGTAAACTTTGATTGCGCATGAGATTATGCGAGTATCTGGCAAACGTGAGCGTCTCTTTCATCATAAACCCTTTAGACGCGTCTGCAGCAGGCACTTATTTTGACAAGACACGTGATGCACACAGGATCTCTCGACGCGCAGAACACATATTTTGAAAAAGGAACCGCACACATGACGGGCTACATACATGTTGTGACGAACTTCGCATCGAGCGCCCTCGAAAAAAGAAGTCACCGGCCACCACTGCAAATAAGCATCTTAAAGTATGATAAAATTGTTATATATACCATGAAATGTTTACTTTTTTCCTAGATCGTAAAACCTATAACGAGTTGACATAAAAAAAGGAAAATAAATTAATGCAATTCTCTTCTTCATATAGTTTAATTTAGTTTAATTGAAACACAATTTCAGCCGATACATAATGAGTTGATTAGCGAATGGCAGATGAAGTGGTTTGGACACCTGTGCGGTCAGTGATGCTGCAGTTGTCTCTCTTCTCCACATTACAGCCAATCTGCCGCTGATCGAGAAACTAATGACTGTATAATAAGACAAGACCTTAGAGTCTATCTTAATGGAAATCACCAAGGCACTGTATCAGTGTTATTTCCATGCTGCTCGCCCGTATTCACTTCTGGTTCTGGATGAGAGCTGCCTTGAGATCTTCAACTTTTTAGGATGTTTTAAAGTGCACAGCAGGTAGTTTTGTACAGGCGTTTAAATCAGATAGCACTTTTGAGGTTATATTCCAGGGCTTGGCATGGGTACTAAAGATAGGTGTTTGCTTATTTAGAGATCAAAGAGATAAATCTTTGACATCCTTTCACGGGTTATCAGCGCTTTTTTTGCAGTAACACTCATTTCTAATAGATTTAGGATAAACTTGTGTGTTTTTTAATGCTTACACAAAGCTTTTACTTTATATGCAGTTTGTTATTAGATTTGGTGTTCCTTGTGAAGAAATCAAACATTAAAATTAAAACAAAAAATTATAAATATCTCATCAGATGTAGAATGTGACAGGTTTTAAGTCTTGAAATCTAAACACAGCCTTAGTTGCAAACATTATTGTTGCATCACATTATTTGCTTTGTGCCAATGACTTTTTCACTATGAAAAATATTATCGCTGTTTATTTAAAAACAAAGTAAAACTATTGAGCTTGTCCAGATGTAATATGAATATAAACATTTTGATGCTTAAAGGTATAGCGGAAGATTTTACCGAATTATTTAAAAGAACCGCCCCTCGATATTTTTTTAAAAATGCACACGCAACACTCCCGAGAGGGAACGCCTGTTAAACGCGTGCACGAGACAGAGAGAGAGAGAGAGAGCTCAGTTCTTCTCTTCGCTCTGTTTACAAGTTTCTGTCGGCATGTTTGTGTCTGTGCGGTTCGTGACTTGTGCCAGGGCTAGCATCGCTAATCATAGCTTACATCAACTTTTACTAGCAGTGATTTTAAATGGATTTCTCCAAATAGCATGACAAAATGTAACTTTCCAGTAGAAACTTCGCATGGGAAGCCCAACCTGTCCTTTTAGCTCACGCCAGTGTGTGAAATAGTCTCCCATAAACATTCTGGTCTTGTTTCTTTCTTTATAGTCCTTTCTCTTCTTGTCATACAATTCGTAGACACTTTTTCTCTTGCGACCCTCAGACATTTTGAAAAAAAAAAACACAGCGAGAACGCGAGCTTCAATGAATGGTTGAAACCGTAGCACAACACACATACACGTGAAAGTGCGCATGTGCAGCAAGCAAACCTAGAGGCGAGCACGAACGACGGTTATGCGTCAACATGTAATGAGAATGATTGACATCTGGGATGACCAATAGTCTTGATGATCCACCCGGAAAACGGAAATCTTCCGCTATACCTTTAACATTCTTAGTTTCTACATTTTAAGGCTATGGGTACTTAAGATAGGTATTAGGCCTACCTATTCTCATTAAGGGGATAAACTTTTCCCTTATGGTTTATTATCAATAGATTTATAAATTACTTAGTCGTTTTTGCTCAGGTTCTCATTTCAGATACATTCAGTGCACGTAGATGTGCTCCATGGATTTTTTTATCTTCTATCTTTAAAAAAGACTACATTTTGTATATACAGTGGTTCCCAACCTTATTCACTTCAAAAATCTAGATTTTTGCTGGTTTTAGCTTATTTTAAAGGAACAGTATGTAGGATTGTGGCCAAAACTGGTACTGCAATCACAAAACTTGTGGCTTAAACTGGTACTGCAATCACACAACTGGTGGTTGAGGGCTGCAACACCACTTTTTAAATGACAATATCTTGGCTGGACCGCTGTTGTGAGTGATATAAGTATTTGAAATGAAAATTATTTCTTAATGTCTAGTGACATATCAGGGCCATTTTATGATTAATTGATATACATTTCTTACATACTGTTCCTTTAATGCTTGTATTGTCCAATTTTTTATAATTTTAAGTCATCTTGAGGCCCACTTGGAAATCTGCTGAGGCCCCAGACGGTTTCATGCTTGGCCCAACACGGTTTGTTCATGGTCTGTGCTTACTTTAACATTAACAAACACTTCTCACATGATGATTTCATAATTATCCTTGGTTGTTGTGGAAATGGATCGCTCTAGAGATTCACGTATCGATCAGCGCTGTGTATGATAGCTGCAGCAAACCCTTGTTTAAAATCAGCTGCATGTCTACATGATATAGGGCGCTTAAGAGCAGCACTTGGAAAGGTTAAACATCACAAAGCTGTGAAAATTGATCTTTCACATAAACACGGCTGTCTGTTTATTGGTTGATGGCCAAGGCCTGTGACAATGATTGACGTTTTCGGAGAGTTGTGGTAAGAAAGCAGCCTGATTGTGAAATTCAGTGTGAAATATTTAAATTATTATGACATCACAATGGTAAAATTGACCTTGTAGTTTTTTTAATATATATTTTAAATTTTAAGTATGTTAGTATTTAATGAGAAAACATGCAGAGGTCTTTTGTTTTACATATTTCACATCTACATTTTAAAACTTGTCATCTTTTCTTGCATATGTAAACAAAACAAAAACGTTTTGATCTTATTTTAGTGCAGTGGTTCTCAAACTTTCTGGCTTGCGCCCTTCCCCTTTGTTTAGGGTGGATCCCTTCATGATCCCCAAAAACAAAATTCATGACATAAAACAATCTCAAACTTAGAATTTGAATGAAACAAATAAATGATATAATGTAGTGCTGTTGGTTGTAGTTTTATATTTTTAAGGTTTAATTACACAGAATTTATGATACATTTTATAATAAAACTGGGACCCCTGGCACCATCATGTGCCCCCTAGTTTGAGAACCACTGCTGTAGTGATACTAGTGCATAATTTGTTAAGTTATTTAATGTCAATTACCAATACTTTACTATGGCAAGTTGGCAACTTTTTGGCTCTAGGGCCAGATTAACTAAAAGCTTGAGCCAGCGCAAATCATCATTTTGGCGTTAAATAACTACTGTCTGGATTTACTAAAGACGTGCAGTGATAATTAGCGCTGAAAAGGTGTTGTCTAGTTATTTTTGCGACTAAACTTATTGCGTTTCTGGGAGTTTCCCTTTCGGACGCAAAATTTATGGGAGGAGCATAATGATTCACGCAACATGATTTACTAATGTTTGCACGTGTTATATTACTGTTTTTTTGCGCCATTATTTAACACCAAAAAAGCATGTCTTAAATCATTTTGCACTTGAAATAGCTGAAATTGTAGCTGATTGAAGAGGCACCAGAGAGCCCGTGGTACAAGCCAGAGGGTTTTTGTAACATGTAACAGTTTATTTGGAAAATATTATTCAAAAATATTGTTTGCCAAGCCATTTTTTATTTGCTGGAGGAAATTAAAGAAGAGTCACTAGAAGTTGTCACACAATAGCAGGTGTTTCAACATTTATTGTAAACCTCCCCTTTTAGTGTCCTATGGCTTCGTTAGCTGTGATGTCCATGGTGTTGAACTCTAGCGCATTACACATTAGTAGATCACACGCAGAACATCAGCTCTGGTTATTTGCGACCCTGTACTAATTTGCGCGGCTTTTAGCAGATTGCATTATGGAAATCATCTGTTGCACCTGTTTTATTCAATTTGCGCCTTTTTAGTAAATAACTCGCAGATATTACCACTAGGGTGGGACGCTAGGGACATGTCCCTACCAATATTCAGGGAAGACTGAATTGTCCCTAGCAATAATTTCGACCAAACAATTAATCTGTATTTATATATAACCACTGATGTCCGTCTTATTCTTGTGTTTTCTATTTTTTACTTATTATATTTTTTCAGCAATCATTTAAATGAGATTAGAAATATTTTGCAATCCCGTTCTGTAAAAATAACGCTCTATGTGGTACACAAACGGTTAACAGCTTTCGTTCTTTGCAATGCCCGCCTCCGTAACTCCCATCGCTAATATGATTGGCTTTGCATTTCTTTAGTCCCGCCTCTCTAATTTACATTGCTAATATGATTGGATTAGCATTTCTTGAGTCCTGCCTCTCTAACTCACATCACTTAATGATGGGCTTGTCTTTACGCGCTACGTGTGATAGGATGGTTTCACTTTGTACAACGCGCCAAAGTTCACTTAACAAGACGCGCGTAATTATTCGGGCTACAGGTAAGTGAGGAAGAAAGTATTATTATACCCACTATAACTGTTTCATGCACAAAAAGTGTCACATAATGATTCAAGGACAGTGTTTTCACCAATACACGACAATCCCATGTTAACCTGAGGAGTTGCAAACTTGTGTCAACCTTTTATAAAGTGGGTGGAACCGTTATTTTGGGGGTCCCTAATCCATGAAAGAAAATAACCCCAACATGGTAAAAACATGAATTCATGTCATGATTGCTGAATACTCTACTGCATTGTGGTCATTACTTGCACAGATGTAGACATAATGTAAGGTTGCATTTTAAACTTAAACTATTTTTTTCACACTGATTAACTGTCTGTTAATGAAAAGAAGATTTAATGTGAACTACAGAAACGTTAATAAACGTTGTTCAGGAAACAGCATGATACACATACCTACTTCAACACTGGGATTTTTTTTGGCAAAATTAAATTAAGAATTAAATATTAATTGCATATTCTTCAATGTTATAAAGTAAATATGGATTCATATATGTTACAATGTGATTTTCTTTTTTTTTTGACAAAGACTTAAACAGTTACTGTTTATTAGGCTCTAAGACATAACAAATTGTTTATTATAGTACATTAAATTTGGGATGGCACCGGGGGTGGCGAGTCAGATGTCACTGAGTAAAGTGCATACTGAGTTGTCTGTTGTTTATGTCAAGTAAACGGTGATAAACAGTTTTTGCAATGCGACCATTTTATTTATGTCCCCACTAATGCCAGAATCAAACCTACGCCCTTGCCACTCCCATCTACACTTTTTTGGATTTGCGCTTAGTAAATCTGGCCCCTAATGTTTAAAATGTAGTAAAGACCCCCCCACCACCACTACCGAATTATCCTACACTCTTTGTTGAGTTTGTACTGTCCTTATCTGGACTGATCCATGCTCATTTACTGTGCCGGTCACTGTAGACTTCTAGTCTCATTACATAGACACAGATGGGCTCTACTCGTTTATTCATAAGGGAACTTTGATCCTTCTCCAGTGGAGTCACATGCTTAAAATCCGAGGGGTCACCAGATGCCAAAACTGTCGGATACCAACCTCTTTTTGTCCCATATGAAGCTTTAAATGAGTTCCCTGAACAAAAATTTGTGTTCTAATGACTGGTCTTCACCATGAACGTGGTTTCAGATAGAAAGATTAGCCTTGTTTTTCATTTTTATGGTCACTTTTTACTTCCTCGTGCTTTTTGTATGCCTGTAGCTCAGCTGGTAGAGCATTTCCTTAGCAGCACAAAATGGGTTCACATATAATGATAAAAATATACCTTTAATGCACTGCAAGTCCCTTTGGACAAAATGCTGCCTGCCAAATGCAAAAATGTAAATGTGATTCATTCTTTGTTTTTGACTTAATTACAACTGTAATGTGTATCGCCACTTATTAAGATTATATAAAAAGCTAGAGAGCCTTCAAAAGACTGTGCAACTTTTACTTCATTAAAATTTCAAAACTTACATCAGTGTGGCAGGACTTCATTACTGTTATTATCAATTATGCAGGCGTTGAGATGCGCATCTTATTGAGAACGCCCGACTATGTTTTGCATGCCGTCAGCCTAGTTTGCCATGCTTTTCTGATATGCATATCCATATAGCAACCTTGTTCAGAGATATTTTTTTTGCAAAGTAAGTAACCAATCTCGTCGTGCCTAATCAAGTATGTCATGTATGCTAATTTAAACCTCAAACTGCAGACAGTTACTCAATATTCATTTCATCATGCTAATGAATGATGGGATTGTATTTACCCAGCTATGGATTAATGAAAGCCAATCAATATCCTTGAATAAAACATATTTGATAGCTGCTTTGTTAAGCATACAATGAACTTCAGTTTTGCCGCTGTTTTATTGAACGATGTTAATCATCACTTTGACTGGAATTAATAAACAAATAAACAAACAACATATTGACCTCTCTCCACAAAATTAATTAAAATAAAATTAAAACGAGGAACTTTTTTTAGATCTCTCTGCTGACTGAATTCATTTGCAGTCTGTTAACTACTTCACATAAATTCACCCAATAAGTGTTAAGAGAAAAGAAAACCATCTTTGATGTTTATATCAGATATAGACTGCTCTCTAGTTAGCAATATGAATGCTGTGCTTATACTTACAATAGGTTTAGAAACATAACGCAGCTTAGTGAAAAGCTTCGGGTTATTATTAAACCCATAAAACTTCCTCAAGAAAGTGCAAAATAGGAAAGTGTAAAATATGGCTACTTCCATCTCTTTCCCGAACCACATTATTGGATGTACTACGTTAAACAAACAAAATTAATATTATTACTGTAAATAGTAGTGCACAGTGGGACCTTTCTAATTTTATTTTCCCCTAAAACACTTAATAGCAACAAACACCAACACAGCACTTTTCAAAAAGGCACATCGTTTTGTGCTATGCACGGCAAAATCTTCATACTCTCGAATTCCCGAAATTTGATTTAACATTTAATAATTAACATTTTGTAAGATTAATGTAGCATATGTGAATCCCTAAAATAATTATCCATAGTTTTGCTGAAGGTTAATTAAATCATAAGTTTTAAAAAACTGTCTAATAAGTAAAAGGATAGCGTTTGGGGTAACATTCCCAAGCTGTAAGACCCATCACAAAACCCAAAAACTGTGTTGGTGCAGTTGACAGAGAAGAAAGATGGAAAGATGTATAATATACGTGAGGAGGAGTAAAGCACCATTTTATGGCCTTTGTTTTATCATGTATTCCTGATGCATTTTTAATGAACCGTAAGATTTGTCTTGTGGGTTAATTTGATTTGCGTGGTTATGATAGACAGATGAGATGTATGATTATGGCTCAAATAATATTCTGCGGTTTTCTCGATTTCATTTAGATGTTTCCTGTTGCTATCCTCATTTGGAGCCCAGCAGGTTCATCCATCCTTTCAAGACGGTGTTTAAAATCACATGCCTATTCATTTTCATACACAGTCAGAGTATAATTAACCGAACCAGACTAAAAACAGATGAAATATTGAACACCCTGTTTAAACAGAAATTATAAAATAGGCTACCAACTAATACCATGGATATCAGACTTAGATTATAGGTTGGGTTTCGTGAAGAACAGTGGGTTTATAGATGGACTTCTTTTTTGTCATTACAGTTTCTAAACTAAGGTCAGTTGTAGTTATTTGTTTCATGTATGTTCATGCACAGCTTATACATGCACTCACCTAAAGGATTATTAGGAACACCTGTTCAATTTTTCATTAATGCAATTATCTAATCAACAAAACACATGGCAGTTGCTTCAATGCATTTAGGGGTGTGGCCCTGGTCAAAAAAATCTCTTGAACTCCAAACTGAATGTCAGAATGGGAAAGAAATGTGATTTAAGCAATTTTGAGAGTGGCATGGTTGTTGGTGCCAGACGGGCCGGTCTGAGTATTTCACAATCTGCTCAGTTACTGGAATTTTCACACACAACCAATTCTAGGTTTTACAAAGAATGGTGTGAAAAGGGAAGAACATCCAGTATGCGGCAATTCTGTGGGCAAAAATGCCTTGTTGATGCTAGAGGTCAGAGGAGAATGGGCCGACTGATTCAAGCTGATAGAAGAGCAACTTTGACTGAAATAACAACCGAGGTATGCAGCAAAGCATTTGTGAAGCCACAACATGCACAACCTTGAGGCGGATGGGCTACAACAGCAGAAGACCCCACTGGCTACCACTCATCTCCACTATAAATAGGAAAAAGAGGCTACAATTTGCACAAGCTTACCAAAATTGGACAGTTGAAGACTGGAAAAATGTTGCCCGGTCTGATGAGTCTCGATTTCTGTTGAGACATTCAGATGGTAGAGTCAGACTTTGGCGTAAACAGAATGAGAACATGGATCCATCATGCCTTGTTACCACTGTGCAGGCTTCTGGTGGTGGTGTAATGGTGTGGGTGATGTTTTTTTTTGGCACACTTTAGGCCCCTTAGTGCCAATTGGGCATTGTTTAAATGCCACGGCCTACCTGAGCATTGTTTCTGACCATGTCCATCCCTTTATGACCACCATGTACCCATCCTCTGATGGCTACTTCCAGCAGGATAATGCACCATGTCACAAAGCTCAAATCATTTCAAATTGTTTTCTTGAACATGACAATGAGTTCACTGTACTAATATGGACCCCACAGTCACCAGATCTCAACCCAATCTTTGGGATGTGGTGGAATAAGAGCTTCGTGCCCTGGATGTGCATCCCACAAATCTCCATCAACTGCAAGATGCTATCCTATTAATATGGGCCAACATTTCTAAAGAATGCTTTCAGCACCTTGTTGAATCAATGCCATGTAGAATTAAGGCAGTTCTGAAGGTGAAAGGGGTTCAAACACAGTATTAGTATGGTGTTCCTAATAATCCTTTAGGTGAGTGTACATGCAGTTATGCACATTACAAAAGTTTAATTTTGGGTTATTTTCAACCCACTGTTCAGTTAAAAAGGGATGCTCCTGTGCTTTAAGATTGTGCTGGGTTGTTTTAACCCATTGTTGAGTCAAATATAAACATCTTTTTGACCCACCACTTGGTTTGAAAATGACCTAGCATTTTTTGTGCAATTGACTTTTAATTTTTCCTGGCACCGATATTTAGACAGATTTTTTTGTACCCAACAGAGAATTCAGAAGGATTTTGTTAAAAAGTCAATTATTGTAACTTTTTTGCACCACTCGACTCCTTTGATGGTGACATTTGAGACACTGACACCTTTGATCAGACGTGTGATCACCATAAGGAATTGTACAACAATGACCTTCTCATCTGTGGGACCAATGGAAAGCATACTGTAGGCTCTTGCCTCTTTTAATTGGTTTATTGCACTCACGCTATTATGAGTAGTTTGGACACTTTCCAGAGTCCTGAAATGACCTGACTGGGGCGATTCAAAGGATTCGTATGGATCAAAGGTTCTAGAGAGAATTTGAGGATTGTGAGATTGGAGACCGACAGACAGTGTTTGGAGTGTAATTGGTTTATCATGTCAGAATTCTTCAGCCTCACTTGGCAATTTTGTTCTCTTTTTTATCTTGCTAAATCAGACTTGGTGTTTGTAGGTTCCTCATCAAATGTACAACTTCATTGAGTCCACATCAAGTTTGAATTTTTTTCCTTTAGAAGAATTTTTGGAGGAATTTTTGAAGCCCATATTTGATGCTTTCAGCTATAATCTTGTACCTCAAAGAGATTCAATATAAATATTTCATTAAACACATATAAAATACGTGACTAACGTGAAAATTATCATAGTTGATTGTACTAAACTCTGAATAGTGTTGTATACATGTGTTGTCTGCGTTAGCACCACATATTTACTTATTTTACAAAGCAAATAGCGAACAATAATTTTATGAATTTTGTGAATAATACACAACTACACTATATTGCAAAAAGTTTTGGGACACCTGCCTTGATATGCGCATTAACCTGAATGACATCCCATTCTTAATCCATATTTTTGACCATTCTTCTAAAAGCACATTTGTAAGGTCAGACACTGACACTGAAGGCCTTGCTTGTAGTCTTCGCACTAATTCATCTCAAAGATGTTCTGTTGGGTTGAGGTCAGGACTCTGTGCAGGCCAGTCAAGTTCCTCCATGCCAAACTCACTCATCCATGTCTTTATGGACCTTGCTTTGTGCACTGGTGCACAGTCGTGTTGGAACAGGAGAGGGTCATCCCCAAATTGTTTCCACAAAGTTGGAAGAATTAAATTGTACAAAATGTCTTGGTATGATGAAGCATTAAGAGTTTCTTTCACTGGAACTGATTGGAACACCTGAATTCAATGATTTGGAGGAGTGTCCCAAAACTTTTGGCAATATAGTGTATAAGCCTAATTTACATAACAGGCACAGCTATGTTGACACACTGGGCCCTATTTTAACGATCTAATAGCATGGTCTAAAGCGCACACACAAGTGAAGCCTGTCCGAATCCACTTTTGCTAATTTAACGATGGGAAAAATTGTCTATCCGCCTGGCGCACAGTATATACGGGTTGTTCCTATTCTCATAATGAGTAAGGGGTGGGTTTTGGACATAATGTGCAATAAACCAGTGAGAGTTTCATCTCTCATCCCCCTTAAAAGCCAGTTGCGCTTGCGCCAAGGCGGATTGCCTATTTACATGGCGGAAGTTATAAGCGGAAAACTGTAAGCAGACAAAGAAGACCACCAGTTTAAGATTGATGTTAAAAATTGCGTTGTGTTTTATTTATTGAAATGGTTATTTTGGTTATTAAAGCTTTGGTTTTCTTTAAAAGGCGTTATTTCAGTAATAAAATAATAAGTAAAATAATTGCCGATAAAGTATGATGCATGATCACTGTAATCTCAATACGTTTTTCATTAGAATAATTTACAAATATGCACAAAAAAAAATTGCCTAAGTAAAAAATACTTTATATTTAAAAAAATCAAAATAAATGCAATATTACATATTAGCACTTTTTAAAAGCAAAAACAATCTGCTTACTTACCAGGCTACAGGTGAAGCAGCTCTTCTGCCAGCTGATTTCAGTTTCACGCCTTCTAAAGTCCTGTAAACTGTCCTTATTTATGTCCAAGAGACCCAATAATAATCTTTTACATTTTAATCCTTTAATTTTTCATATTTAAAAACGTTTGTGTGCTGCTGCACATACATGCGTGTAATAAGAAAACACGCATTGTCGTCCCGTTCATAGGCGCTCTTTAAATAACAAAAACAATATTGTGCCATTGACTTTAGACTTTAGGCCAGGTTTATTTGGGCAATGGCGTAGTCTATTTAAGTTGCCTCAAAATAGCAACATGCCAACAATGCGCCTGAACACACCTCATTTTTAAGCCAGCACGCCAATGGACGCACAAATGGATGCAAATGCATTTGCTATTTAAACAACGTGATGCTGGATGTGAAAATGATAACTGTGCCAGGCTGAAACTAGCAAAAAAACACATGCGTTGCGCATTGCTCTGTGTGTATGATAGGGCCCATTTACAGGGCAGCAAGATATATCGAAATCAATACACATATAGCACTGATTTGCTATAACTGAATGATTTAATGCGTCAAAAAGTTATGCATAGTCAGTGTTTTGGGTTGATACTGATAGCAGAGAGAGTGGTGAGACAAAAGGAGTTATGGTTTCTTTTCCCAGAAAGAATGTGAAAGATGTATATTGGTATATAATTCTCAGTTTGTACTTAAAAAAATATATTAAAATACATTTTACAGACTTATTGCATTATTTTACACTCTAAAAAAATGCTTTGTTATTTTCAACTAGCGTTGGGTCAAAAAGGGTCAAAGCCAGCCGTTGGGTTAAATTAGCCCAGAAAATGTTTATATTTGACCCAACAATGGGTTGAAACAACCCAGCATTTGGGGTTAAAACAACCCTGCATATGTTCAATTATTAAATTCAACGGCTGAGGCTAAAATAACCCAGCATTATTAACAGTGTGTTGTCTATCGATTTTTTTTATATCATACAACCCTACTGGATTGCAGGTTTTCATGCAAAAAGTTTAGTCATGGCCTGACTTATTTATCTGTACAGATTTGATTTAGTCAGCATGGTGCTGACACTCAGTCTCACATCACTTTATTGTGTGCATTAATCATTCAAATTATTTCAATCTTCAACATGATTAGGATATTGAATTGCTCTGATACATCATGCAGGCTTACACACACACACACACACACACACACACACACACACACACACACACACACACACACACACACACACACACACACACACACACACACACACACACACACACACACACACACACACACAGTTACTCAGTATTTCTATCAGCGAGGCTTTAAGATAAGCTCATGTCGTAAAAATGCTTGCCAATTCCATTGAATGCCCTGAACCTTTTATGCTTTCTAGAGTCTTGGAAATGAAGCTTCGGGAATATATCCAGTAAATGGCCTCGCAGGTCAATTCAATAAACATCTGTGGTACAGATATCTACAATGAGAAGTGTTATAGATTTTCCACACTTGCATTGTATAAAATCAGCCTCATAGAGGCAGCATGCACAGCTTGCAGATGTTACATCTGTTTTCATGGTCCAAGGCATTTGGCTTTGGTGAACACAGACACTTGCTGTCTTACTGGGGCTTTGAGGGCTCAAGTGAAATGTTATGATCTGGATTATATTTTAGGGCCATGAGGCAGTCTGGATGCTTCATGCTGGCATTGATGGTAAGAAAAAATCAAAGAGAAGAGAGTCATCTGAGTCTATTATATGTTGCTATTAACACACAGACACTGGCTTTAGTCTTTACTAGTGTCATGATCTACTAGTGAAGCAAGAGAAAAGCTAGATTTGGAGGTAACTGCTTTATTAATAATATATTTTATTGCTTTTTATCACAGTATATTTTCAGAATGTGCCAAAGAGCATCAATGGATGCATGTAAATCTGGCCTTTGTTACAAATAAAATCATGTGGTCAGTGTCACAAGTGTGCAATGTGCATAGTGCTTAAAATCCTAAAACTTGCTGTTATCCAGGTTTAAACAAAATTTTAAATTCTAGACTTTTGTGTGCTCTCTGATCTCTTTCGGATCCCATTGCATGCATATCAAATAAGAAAGTAATCTAGCCGAACTGCTGAAATTATCTATAATCTCAGTCTGGAGGTCCTATATCGCACGAGTCATCAAACATAATAGGCATTATGGGTACACATAAGAGCATCTGCCGCACACAAAACCGCACAGAGGAGAATTCCAATGTCACATAATAGCAGCCCTTAAATACGAGCCTCTGCTTTTATCGAATGCGTCTGTTTTATTCAAAGCCATTTTCAGATGTGCTGGGAAAAAGATGCAGCCGAGACGCAGTTTTGAAACTTTGCAATGGAGCTTGTTTGAGGGCTGGTTGGCAGCTGATAGGTCAATCGATGCAGCGTCCCCATGGAGTCTTTAGCTTTCTCAGGAATGGACTTGACTAATTGATGATTGGAAATCCCAGCAGCTTCCAGTGTGTTTAAAGGTCAACTGTTGTTCTTAAATTGAGTGCCATGTTGTAGGTTGTAATTATTGCGCTGGCTCAATAGTTTAGGTCTATGGTTAGCCAGAAAGTAGATGCAGGTTGGCAACCACAAAGCCAGTGATGTTGCCTGATAAAGTTGTCTTCTTCTGGAAACGTTTTAAGCAGTGACGTTATTTATCTTGAGTCCCCTTAAACCCGCGCACGCACACAGAGACAGAGGGGGCACAAACTGCGCACATAAACGCCGCACATACGTTGTTTTTCATTACTATATTCGCAAAATGTATGTTAATGTACTACAGTATAAGGCATAGTAGCGCAACTCTCTCTAAAGTTTACACATCAAGAGTTCTGATCCATCACAGCAGCACTACACATCTGTGCAACTGCGATTGTACAGTAGCCTATGTCAGCATTGTATTATCATCCCATCTCACCAACAGTTTAATACTTACTCGCACATCCAAACGTAGTCAGAGAAGTGCCTCATCTTCTTTCCAATCGCATGAATGTTGCGAAAAAGAAGGCGCATCCTTTCAATGAATCACACAATTTGCATCGGTGATATGCGCAGGTTGATAAGAAATGAGCGGGTGCCGGTTACGAGTCATCCAAAAATATTTTAATGATATTCAGGCCGCGGTCAGTCGGTCGAGTTTAAAAACTATTTTGAACAATTGCGGGCGGGTTATAGTGATGGGTCGTTTGGGAACGAGCCGGCTCTAAGAGCTGATTCTTTGTAGCGAACGAGCAGAGCCGAATCTTCAGATGCAGGCAGGGGTGGAACCGTAAAGGCCAGAAGAGCCGAATCTATGAAAAGAGCCGGACTGCCATCACTAAAATGTAGAGCCGGAGCTGGAGCCGAAAGAGCCGAATCTATGAAAGTTGAAAATGTCGGTCGGTAGTGGGTTGGTCATACAATGACCCGCGCATCACTGATTCGCATTGGCTACCCGCCAATGTGGCTAGTAGATTGAGAGTGTTACCCGCCAATTGCAAAATCCACCCGCATTTGGCGCGTGGTCGGGTGTTAATTTCATGCCCTGTACAGCGTGCATCTCCCTCAGACTGTAAATGAAGCACGGGCGCACAAAAAACAACAGCTGGGGCTAGGCTTGTGCCGGTGTTCGGTAATACGGTAAACCACGGTAGTAAAACTGCACGGTAGTGTTATTGCGGGGTCTTCAAATTACCGCGAAAAGACGTGCATAATTTTTTTTCCTTTGACCGGTTCAAATTACACTGCACGGATGCTGCAGCTGTCACTCATACCCAGGTGCACACCTTACCAGACTCTCGTGGAGAAGGATGACGGAAGGATGATTGCTGTTGCTGCTGCTTACTATTTTTACACATTACAAAAAATAATGTATGGAGTAAAGTATGGAAGTTTTTTGGCTTCGTGAAAAAACAGAGAGGGAGTGCTGGTGATAAACATTTTCCCTATGTGTAGAATATGTGGACGGAACGGGTTAGCAAATTATGTGAACAACACTAACTTTATGCATCTTCCAGACAATCATCCACAGTTCACGGAGATAAAGGTAAGATACATGGCATCATATTTCATATCCTGTGTCTAAATAATAACAGTTAAGTGTCCGCTTAGCAATGCTAATTTCCGCTAGCTAACGTTACGCTGTTTGGTTTGTTTAATATTATTACGTCTATTAAGCTAACGTTATATTAGCTATCCTACCGCTTGCTATCTGGTAAAACACATATTATTAATTATAGCTGAAACTAAGCCTGACAGTTAACGTTAAGTTAATTACTTAATATTAAACAGACTACATGTTAGTGCAAAACGCAGCTGCTATAGAGTTCTTACCAGGTCCCGCAAGTTTGATCATATAACCCAAATTTCAGTATCTTTACACTGGTAAGTTATCTTTTTACAAAAAACTTTTATCTTCTAAATTGTGTTTTATGTATATTTTAATTGTGTACATTATGTATATTTTCATTGACTGTTAAATGCGTTATGTGAATTCAGTGATGTGTCACTGTCCGACTATCAGTCAGTAATAATAACTATTTAAATATGTTATGTAATTTATTTGACTCTGTATGTTGAATAAACAGTACTGTGAATACAAATGGGCATATTTAGCTGTATGTGTTCTTTTACTAAAATGAAAGGAACACATATTTATGTATCATATTTAATCATACAAACAAGTAAAAAGACAAACTATCAGTAAGCTTTACCTTATTTTATTCTCTATAGTTGTCTAAAATGCATCTTTAAGGCATGAAGTAATATTTTTCTTTGTTTTACAGAGTATCCAATCATCTAGCAGTGCTGCTGCTGGCTCATTTTCAGCTGTAGCCATACAGTCAACGGTCAAAGTGGCTTTCCAACTTCAGGCTGCATATGGACTGATGATATTTTGCAATTTAATCATTTAAACCACTAAAGTTGACTGCTTTTGCAGTTTGGACTTTATTCTGTTTGAATCTGATTGGTTCAGTTTACTGTGTATTGTTTTATTTATATAATTTTAACAAGTTTAAGTTATTAAATCTTTTATTTACACTATAACAATGACATTTGCTCATCTTTTCAACTTGTTTTTGTAATGGATTTCAACACCGTGGTAATACCGTCTACCGTAATAAAACCTTCATAAATCACCGCAACATGAAAATTTAACACCGGCACAAGCCTAGCTGGGGCGCACCAGATAACACGTCAGCCACGTCATACGTCATCCACGTCATTGCAGTCACTTTAAATGTGATCCACATTCGAATAACCGATTCTTCCAACAGAACCGTCATTTCTAAATGACCTGAGGGCAGAATTAAGCAGATTTATAGCAGACGTATTTGATGAAGGTATAAGCATTTGCTTAATATTATTATCTTACTTTTAATGGAGGTGGCATTTAGCAGCTTTGCATTTGAGCTCTTTAATGATTGATGTTTTTCAAGAGGATAATTGGCTCCTTGGTCGTGTTGAGAAAAACATATCTTTTTAAAGCATTATTTAGATGAGTGACCTGAGTCACAAAATGCATGACATACTTTCAGTCTGGATCTTGTGCATTTCAAAGGAATTAAACTTTTGATAAAATACATATTCATATATTCTGTATCTCATTATCCAGATATAACATCTCTCATTTGCATAGGCTCCTAATGAGACAAGATGGCATCATTTCAAAAATATTACTCTTACAATGAGTCTTATTGTCTGGTTTTCATCTACTGGCACTTTTGTGTCCCAGGGGTAGATTTTGATTAAAACTAGCAGATTATTTTTCTTTTTATTATATGACAGTTACATTAAAATCTGTCTTGGAGACATTTTACCGTGCATTCATCATTAATTTTTGCTACTTTTCAAAAGTCTACTGAGTTGTTTTCATTTATACTTAGTTGCTAAGCAAAGACATCTTTCCCACCACTTTTTCCCGCTAATAAATATACTTTCTTGGTTACCAGGAAGACAAAAGTGTCAGTAAAAACATTCTTCAGGAAAAATGAAATAAATATGTAATATGTTGTGTGGAAATACATAGGAAGATAATTTAATATTTATAAAAAAATATGTAAAATATTGCCTAATAAGCTTTATGCCCATCTGCACTACTTCCTGAACTTCAGCCAGCTCCTTGTTTCCTGTCTGCCATTATTGGACAAACTGATTAATCCAGGTGTGCCTGACCTCAGTAGTCACAAACAAACTGATTAATCCAGGTGTGCCTGACCTCAGTAGTCACAACAACAATAATCAGGCACACCTGGATTGATCAGTTTGTCCAATAATGGCAGACAGGAAAAAAGGAGCTGGCTAAAGTTCAGGAAGTAGTGCAGCTGGGCATAAAGCCTATTGTATATAATAAATCAGCTCCAACTATGAATCAAGACATAAGTTACACTGTAAAAAAATGCAGCATGAAGTTAAAACAACTGGTTTTGCAAGTCAATTCAGACTACTATTTTAAGTTTTGACTTAGTTGAAATTGTTTAACTTAATTTGTTGAAGAAAAAAAATTACAGTTAGCCTTAGCATTTAAAATCATTTTGTTTTAAATAAAAATCCAAATGTCATTTTACAGTGCTCATATGTAGCTCTTGAATAGCTCAGTGGTTGAACATTGCGTTAGCAGCGCAAAGGTTCGAAACTAAGGAACACACAAACTGATTAAATTTTTTTTACGAATAATGCAATGTAAGTCACTTTGCATAAAAACGTCTGTCAAATGTCAATTTTAACTATAGACTAAACGGTAATAGTGTAGGAATTACATTTGTTCATTACAGCTGAGCCTCTGTTCCTAAGATGCATGTATATCCATGTTAGCAGACAAAGCAAATAAAGTAAAAGTATAAAAAGTGTTTAATAAGAGATCTTCAATTTCTAAAAAAAGACTGTAGTTTTAGTATGTAATGTATTTCCCACATTCAGTAAGGGAACATTTAGTGGAAGTGAAAGAATCTTGGGACTGGAAGCTCAGTGAGAGACAATAATTCAACATCCATCTGTCACGCTTAACTGACAGGCTGTCAATCAAACTCAGCAAAACAGGCTGTAGCGGGACCTCTTTAGATTTGTCGGCCCGCTGAGGAAATATTTTGGAGTATGTATCAACTGACAGACAGATGGAGAAAGTAGGTGCCGTGAATTGTACATACTGTATGAAGAAATAGAAAGCGAAGATCAGAGTTTTTCCTGGCATTTGTGCCAAAGGGATAACTGAGTATTTATATTTACGTTGGGTCGGGGGAGTGCTTTAGTTTTTCCGAACCCAAATTCGCAGCTTGATAAAGCATTGAAGGTGCCAAAGAAAAGTGCAGGTTAGAGTACATTTCAGTTCAACTAAAAAAATAGAGGGCCAGAAATGAGCAACAATAATCAATTCTACTCTTATAAGACGAGGCAGTGCTTGTGGGATAGCCACCATACAGATAGCCGGGAAAAACATCTGTTTGGTTGCCAGAAATCGATCTGTACTTGGAAAGGACGATATAAACACAAGAATTGCAATCCAATACCTGCTGAAATTTCTGTCCATGACTCAAATTGTGAAGGTGCCGAGCCTGTAAGCTTCAATTAGGACATGGGAGAAATGATGAGTGGATGGGAGAAAATGGCACAGCAATGATAAGAGATTTGATGTGGCAGACCAATTTCTCATCCCGTGAGACTGGCGACGAATTACCACGGTGAGTATTTTTAGCTTGATGTTTTAATAATAAGCATCACACTGATGTAATTGAAGAGAAATGAGATTTGGTTGGGCAAATGCACATTAAAAAAAGAGCGCGCATGAAAAATGAATAATCTCCTCTTGTTGGGATACATGACCAGTCCTGTTGCTCCATCGTGTTATTGAAAACAAAATCAATTATGCTGATCTTTCGATGTATAACTCATAAATTAACCAAATATGCAACGCCACTTCTGTGTGTACATTTGCCGTCATATGTGCGGTTATAGTAATGTGCTCAAATATAGTTGTGACCCTGTTATATGAAATATTACAATTAAGCTTTAGATTAACGTCCAAAGGGCTTGTCTTGTTCATTTTGCGGGGCAATTCATCTTGCGAGAACATGATTTGGTTATGTAAGTGAATGTGTGTGCAATTTCTCACAGCTGGCTTTGTTTGTCACCCCGAAAGGTCACCTCTGATTGGTCCAGTGAGTGTGACAAGCATTTCAAGAGAAAACTAAATAGCAGGTTTGTTAGGCACTTACGTCGTATGAGGTACCAGGACAGTTTCGTTATTCATAATGGTGTGTCGCTGTGATGAATAATGGTTTGAATATGAATTCATAAACAATTTATTTTAAATATCAAGTGCAGGTAAAACTATTGTTAATCCATAGCGGGCGCACATTTCAGTTTTGGAAAAAGGTTATTTTAAAACATAAAGAGTTCAGATGCAAAACCCTCTAAGTGCATCTGCATGTTTTCTTGTAAATGAGCATTTTTATCAGGCAATGATAAAGTTATTAGTCAGTAATGAAATGCCAAATTTCATTGGTATTTAAAGCAACACTATGTAGTTTCCATGTAAAAATGACTTACAGCTCCCCCATGTGGTTGAAAAGCGCAACAGTGCCTGGTATCAGACACTCTTCTGCAGGCAGGGGGAGGGGCGGGGCTGTGTTTCCTATCCTCCACTGCCACTTTCAGAGTGTGCTTGTAGCAGCTAGGAGGCTGCTCAGGTTGCAGCAACAGTACAATTTGTCCAGTTAAAAGTTGTTCTATCACTGAAATAATTTTAGAGACATTATTTAAAGGTAAAAAAACTACATAGTGTTGCTTTAACAAATTTGACCGTCTTTCGCTGCAAAATTTTAAATATAAAAAAAGAAAATATTGCATTAAGTAAATGAAAAAAACTTCACTTCTACATATATCTTTAGTCACTCTTTTCTGTCCTTTCTGAATCAAAATAAAAGACTAAAATATTCTGTAAACCGGGTAAAAATCTCTGACACACACCGGCGTTTATTCAGGTCTTTATTCATGCACTTAGAGGATTTTGCTGAAAAATCATTGTGACGTTTAATGGATTCTGCCAACAAACCAATACTTCTGAATGGCCTGAGGCCAGGATTTAGCAGATTTGAAGCGAAAGTATTTGATGAACGTTTAATACGTGCCAAGAGGATTCTGTCAATATCATGATCTTATTTTTGATGGAGGTGGCGTTTAGCGGCTTTTGGGTCTGAGCTCTTCATATGTAAATTTAATGTAAGTTTAGCTTTAAAGGAAAGCACCACATTTTTTTATATTTTTCTATGTTCTTACCCAAACCTAGGCAAATGAATACATACCTATCTGTTTTCAATGTGTTCACTTAATCTTTGTACAGCGCGTCGTGAACGTGTTAGCATTTAGCCTAGCCCCATTCATTCCTTAGGATCCAAACAGGGATGAATTTAGAAGCCAGCTTGTCATGTGTGTGGTTTATAATTTCAAAATATGTGTTCTGCGCTTTGAGAGATCGTGTGTGCATCACGTGTCATGCCAAAATAACTGCCTGCTGCAGACGCGTCTAAAGGGTTTATTATAAAAGAGACGCTCGCGATTGCCAGATACTGGCATAATCTCATGCATAATCAGAGTTTACTGTTAAGGAAGTGTCTAGCATGTATTTTGGCAACATGAGCGTCTCTTTTATCATAAACGGTTTTGACGGGTCTGCAGCAGGCACTTATTTTGGCGCGACATGTGATGCACACACGATCTCTCAAAGGGCAGAACACATATTTTGGAAAAGGGAACAACACACTGTGTTAACGCACTGTGATTTGAACTTTTTCCTGCCAGCATTTTTTTTTTAAAGTTGCCAGTGCAAGCATTTTTTTTTTTCACAACTTTTTTTCCACTGCTTTTGGATTCAAAATAGGGATGTGCATGTATGTTAAGTATGGCTCTCTGGTATCTCTTGACATTTGATGTTTAAATATGAGATGATAACCCATTGAACCTGTGGCGACGACTGTATTTTCATTTTATCAAAAATGAATCAGAAAATGACGGCATCCATTTTAACCATAGTGCCTCGACTCGAAATGTGCGCGGATCGTCCGGTTGCCACGGCGAGAGCTTCACAGCGTTGCGCGGATCGCCCGGTTGCCCCGGCGCGGGCTTCACAGCGTTGCGCGGATCGTCCGGTTGCCCCGGCGCGGGCTTCACAGCGTTGCGGAGATCATCCGGTTGCCGCGGTGCGTGCTTCACAGCGTTGCACTGATTGTCCGGTTGCCGCTGCACGGGCTTCACCGCGTTGCACGGATCGTCCGGCGCGGGTGTGTGGACTTATCTGTTTGTTTTTGAATCATATATGTTAAATAACTGATGTCATATGATACGCCGGCCTACACAGCTAAACGCGACGTCAAACACGTACCCAGTCTTACTACCACAGGCGCTTGTAACACTACCCAGACATCCAAATGCGCCATAACCACAGAAAATAAATAAATAAATAAACCCGCGAGCGAGCTACCTGCAATTAAGACGTGTTGGAGACCCCTGCTATATTATATGGTGGAAAAACATGGAAGAGGGCTAGGCTAAATGCTAACACATTCACGACACGCTGTGCAAAGATTAAATGTACACATTGAAAAAAGATGTATTAATTTGTCTAAATTGAGGTAAGAACATAATAAAATATTGAAAACGGTGGTGTTTTCCTTTAAATGCACCTTAAATGTAAAAGTATTGTTACTACACGACGCTGCGTCAAAGGACAAATGCGAATGTCAGATAAAGCAGTTCGCTCACGCAGGGAAACGGTTTGTGGCAATATGGCAGACGGCTGGATATGAATGAATGTCATTGTTTGGAGACGCTGATCAATTTTCCAAGTTTGAAGCCGTGATTAACTTCAGCAGATCTTATTAGAGCGCTGATGGGGTTGGCAGCCTTCCTTTCATGTGGCGGAGTTTGATTAATGAGATATCAACATAGATAGAAGACCTCAGTGATCTAAAGAAAAAATGAAGGGGAAAAATGATGAGGAAAAAATGAAGGAGGAAAAAAGTGGCAAAAAAAATGCTAGAGGGCTTGTGATTAGTTATATATGAATGATCCAAAGGCAATTAGAGCTTTATGAATGACAAAAAAACACTTACTGCTTGAAATTGATGGGGAAACTGGGGCTAGTTGTCATGAGTGGAAATCACAAGGGATGTATCTCAGTGACTATAAGTATATTAATGCAATGGAATTTGATTAAAGAATCATTTTTTCTTTGTTTCATAGTTGTTTTACTCTTTACAATCAGTGAATTGCCTATAATACATGTTGAATACACACGCACCTTTACTCAACAGTGAAATGTTCCAGCCTACTTAAAAATATAAATTGCTCACCCGTTCACCCATTATTCATTCCTAATTAATAATTTGCGAATATTACATATGGGAATATAAATGTGATTTTGGAGATATCAATAACAAGCCTCATCCAAGCTTCAGCTAATGAGACTTCTTTAAACACTCACCATGGCGTTCGCAGTCTAGTAGCTGGACTCTTCCCTGAAGAGTTTTGATTTGACAGCGAGATCCATCATCTTCTTTGTCCTGCTTTGCAATAATCTGTTCATTATCTTGCACTACGGTATTAGGAGAACCCTCCAAAGCTTAATGCACTGAGTGTATGCAGCTTCAGTATTGAAGTTTAAGAGCGAAGTGCGGGCATGTTTTAACTTCTGAAGTTATGCATCATTAGGTGTAGTTATTTGCAGCTATAGCTTATTTTGAATTTGGTTGCACACCTATTATTTTTTTAAGTCGATCGAGGCATGCAAAAAGACATTGCATCGAACCTCATGCTTATGTGATTTCACACTTATGTCTCCAATACAAGACCAAGGAGAAAATAACTCTCAGAACGGATAAAAAACAGCGTTAGCCAGATAAGGATTCCGAGTAAAAGAGCATTCGCATTCAGAGAAAACTTTTTATTTAGGTCAAAGTCTCCCACTGTTGCTGGTTTCCTCTGGCCCCCGTTTCTAGAACAGATTGTGTGGGGATTTCAACAGGACGCTTCTATGGCAATACGGATTAGGCAATTAACCCTGATGTCAGTGTAATTATGAAGACACTTAGTAAATGAATTAATTTCCCTAAAGGTTGTGCTAGTGAAACTCTCTTACTCCGTCGAACAAAAGCACAGGAAAAAAGGTGTAAGAGGCAAAAACACAGACACTTCACGCTATTGTTTTTTCCCTGGTATTGCTTTCTCCAAGGCTTTCGAGGAAATTGTAATTAATCAACAGATGTCAGTGAAGGTGATGTGTATTTTTTGGTGCGATTTTCAGCGTTACGTGGCATTGCAATTATAACTTTGTATCAGAATTCCTCATAGGGATTTAAAATATCCATGACAAATCCTGGTTAAAAAACCTTGTCAGAAGTATGAAACGCCCAGTTTTCACAATGCAGTCGAATACAAAATGAAAGAATTTAGGTCTGTCCTATTTTTGTTTCTCATTATATCCAGTTTCACTTTGAAATATGTCACATTAGAGAATCGCATTTCATGTCATTTCATTCACAGTACATTTACGCTTGTGTGTATCCAAATATTTATATCGAACCCATGACCTTTGCTAGTACCAATTAAGCTACAGGGGCACATCTCAAATTACATATCGAATGCAAAATGATTTTGTTAGACTTTCTAATGTTAATTTCCAGTCGATGTGTTTGCAGTAAGGACCTAAACCACTAAACTCTTCAGTGCAATGAGTAATGTTTTAGGTGATTTTAGGTTAAGCCTTCCTGACCCCTTATAGCCCCTCTGAATACTCGATAAGGGTTTTACTCTATTGTCTGGACACATTGATTAAGCCAGCACATTTAGTTAATTAGGATGATATACACAACGCGGACGTCTAAAGTTGTCCCTCCCAATAGTGTAGGGGTCAGAGGTTCGGAGAACACACCCAGGACTCATTTGAAGCGTTCAGCTATTTTACTTTTATATTAATTACCAAAAGCCTTTCTAATCATGCGTATGTGTGTCTGTGTGTGTATGTATATCTCTGTGTTTATGGTGCTTCATTAATATGGTCTGTTTCAATTAGTATGCTAATTTAAAGCAGACTGTTTTCCAGAGTGTTCCTCAGGTGCTATCAGCATTAAGTAATGTTTTTCCGTTCTGGATCAAAACAGGGATGAAACGGAATTATGTACAGTCATGGATGTTAATTAACTCAAGGTTGGTGTGTGAGAACATGGACAGTAATGCATACATGATGGACACGTAAACTTGACACTTTATCAGTCAACTTTATAATTAACACTTCTTAAAATTAATTTATCATATCCCTGGTCATTTTCATCATTGGCGTGCCATGTTTTTATACTTTGACATATTTGAAATCAAATGCAATTACATTCTTGCTTTAAAAGAGTGGATGGCACAATCTGTATTACTAGAGGAAGTCTAATGCTGCGTTCACACCAGCCGTGGTAGAGGCGTCAAGGGCGAGTGATTTCACTGTTAAGTAAATGTGAAGACGCGTTCACGCGCGTCTGGAGGTCTCGCGGCACGAATGTAGCGTTTAGCGTGGTAGACGCAATTCCGCCTCATTCGCGCGTCTTGTTCGCGCGAATGCAGGAATTGAGCGTTGCCGTGGGCAAACGCGCAAGTTGAAAAATTTGAACTTTGGCGGAAAAAACGCGCCGTGTTAATCAATCAGGAGCTTGCTCTAGTAGTGACATGATTACAGGATACGAGCGGAGTCACATAAGCCCCTTCCATGACGCAAATTTCCTTGTGAATGTCTCGATGACTAGAATTTTATGTGCTGCTTTTACGCGCGAATGAAGCGAGTAAACTCAAAATGTTCAAGCAGCAAACTAGACGTGGTAGATGCGAATTTGACCCCTCAAAAGCGTCTGGTTTGAACCCACGGTAACATCTGCTTAGATCACACGCACCTTATAAACTTAAAGTCAACTTTTTTGCTGAACTCCAAATGTAGCGCAGTCCAAAGACAGGCTGTCTAATGACTTTAAATAGCACCAATGGTCCAATTCATGATTTTACATTTCCTTTGGTGTGTAAGTGTGTATTAGTACATGTTAACGATATGCAAAAGGTAAATACCCCAAAGTAAACGATGACGTGAATGTCTTTTCTTGGACTACAACAAACACATGGATTGTAGGCAACAGTTTACTTTCTGGGTTCGGTGATGTAGACAAGATCGACATTATCATAATTCCTCTCGCTTCGCAAATCTTTTAAACATGGTTAGGAGCATCACATTTCTGGCTGATGTCAGAGGTATTCAGGCCAATCACAATGTACAGATTAGCTGGACACTCAGGGACACAGAGCTTTTTAAATCAGTGCGTTTCAGGAAGACTGGAGCTACACAAATGTATGGTATGTGGAAAATAATGTGTTTTTTAACCATAAACCACGCAAACACATTGTATATACCAAATTCACAAAATAACGTTGTTTTAAGCAATGAAATAGGTGCTCTGATCACTGATATAACTGGAGTATTCACCTCATACAAGTGTGTTTAAAGGGGCAGTGAATCAAAATATGAATTTTAACTTGATATTCTGTTATATAAGAGGTCATCATACTTAAACGAACATCCTGCAAGCTTGAGTACTGAAAACATCCTCTTAACTGAAATATAACAGTTTTTGGCACCAAGCCATTAAAACAGTCGATTCAGGAATGTGCTGAAATATGACGTCAAATTAGAATTTAAACACCTCCTTCATACAACAACCAATTTTGTAGCCCCGCCTACAGCTTCGCGTGACACACGTGTGGGCCAGAAGCAAAGCAAACCATGCAGTGTCTCAACAATCAGTAAACATGTCTTTAAAGATTGCTAAATGTAACCAAAATGACTTTTAAATACAGAGAGACTTTTATTTTGACACGGTGATCTGTTATGAGTACCCATGGAAACGGAGTGTTCGGATGTGGAAGAACCGTCTGGGAAGAACACAGACACTGGATAACCTTAACTCGGAGGCTTGGAACATAAAAATAGGAATGCGTGGTTAAAAACGTTCCAGCTCGCGTGGGGTGTTTGTTTACTTTGTGTACCGCGGATTCATTTGTAAAGAAGCCACAAGTCAATGCTGGATTTGCAGAGGGACTGTGATTAAAAGCACCACTTATATTGGTTCTGACAAAAATGACACAGCAGTATACAGTAAGTAAAACATTTTACTTTATTTAAGCTACTGCGTTTTACTATTGCTTTGTTAGAGATCGCTTGATATGTCCAGTTGTAACATCCGTGTCTAAACACGTACTGTTTTAATATACTAAAAACATTAAACGATTAATAATTAACAATACGACTGTAATATAACGATAGAAATAAACAAAGTTAGTGATAAGGACTTATCAGCCGCAGTTTAGATTCTGATGCGCTCTTACTGTGTTGTTAAGGGTAATTTAGTCACGCCGAGTTTAAAGTTTTGTTTCTACTTTACTATACGTACTGTCATTTATGTGTATCATCTTTAGCACCCAGAATCTTTTGTGGCTCAAACATATATGTGTTCGGCTGCTATTTTTACACATTAATGTTTTTAAAACATTTCCCCACATGTAATGACGGGGAATGAAGCTATCCAATCATAGCAGTGGGCGTTTACGTCCAGGTCTTCAATGCGGCCCGCCCCTTCAAACGAACCATTTCTCCAGAGAGCCACTAATCCATGTTACAAAATAGCCTATTACTTATTGCTTTTGATGTTTTTGAATTTAATAACCACACGAACATCATAAGTAGACCTCAGACAACAGTATAAAACAGTAAAATCGACAAATTCACTGCCCCTTTAAAACGCTTTTCAAATATTCTATTCATTTGTTTTTATGAGTAAAACTTTTAATGAAAAATATATTACAGCACATTTCAAAATTGATTTCTTTGGCAGATGCTTTCTGCCATCTACAAGAAAGATATAAAACAAAACGAGTGCCAGTAAGAACAGGGCCAGTCGATTCAGCCGAGCTGAGATAGATGTGGCCTTTAATGGTTTGTTGATTCCAGTTAGCTGAGGTTTAAGCTCTTGCAGTCCACAAACTTCTCCACACACAGACAGCTGATATCTGGCTTTATTGTAGCATTTCTGGGAAGGAAGTAACAGTTTTTTCTTCCATTCTTGCTCAGCCACATTACCATGTTGTTCACAGTCTTTATTTTATTCCAGACCGCAGTGCTACAGTTTCTGACCCCAGTGGCTCCGTAAGACTAATTGCTCTATAAATTGGCCCGAAGACATGCCATCCACATCACTCGCAGCTGGAGTTCAGACTCACTTGCATCCCTGCTTTTTACTAATGGTTGTAAATGCTGGGCAAAAGAGAAATTTTAAAAGGAGGCAGACAGCAGGATCTGCCGGGTCAGTAAGTAGATATATTTGAGAAGACTATCATTGTCAAACGAATAACAAAATTGGCCTCTAATAGGTACCAGGTTTTGCTGCGGGACTAGATTTGCTCAGCTTAGACAGGAAAATGGTTTTTATGGACGGGTTGGGAAAATTGGCATATTATATTGACACTAAGAGGTTCTGTTTTTCACAAAATAATCGTTTATTTACTTTATGGAAAAATAAAGTTGTGAGAATGCAACTAGTGGTTCTCACACTGTAAAAAATTATATCAGATCAACATATATTTTTATTTTACTTTGACTTAACAATTTAACTTAAACAATTTCAACCTGTTTGTATGGTATATCAACGTCTCACAAGTAACAACTTAATGTAGTAGGTTAAATGGACTTGCATAATCAAGTTGTTTTAACTTCATGCTGAATATTTATTTACAGTGCAGTTGGTACACTTTAAAAAATTAGCTGTAATTATGCAGCTGGTTGCCAGTAACTTACTGTAGAAGATACTAACTTTTAACAAACTGTTGCCAGTAAATAACATAAATGTAAAATCTACAGTAAGTTACTGGCAATCAGCTGCCAGTAATACTGCAATTTCTACAGAATTTTTTACAGTGTACACAAAAAAGAAAGATTTATTCAATTTACTAATTCACTAAGTGGTTGCAATCAATTTATTTAAGCTACATTTAAACCACAAAAATTAGAAAACAAAATAAAAAAACGTGTTTAAATGTAGCTTAAATAAATTGATTGCTACCAATTATCTTAAAAAAATTTAGAAAATTAAATTTTCAGTGTAGGTCTTGACCCAAAATGGGTCACGGGTCTGTTTTCAGAATGTCATGGGCAGTGGGATGGGAAATCAATGCTAAATGCGAATTAATAAAATCCAACTAGTCATAGAAATGTGCATATAAGGATTGCAAAATAAATAGGTGTATTAAGTAAGTAGATAATGCGTTCCATGTTTTTGTTGTTGATGGCAAAGGGCTATGCATCAAATTTATCTCTACAGTTTTTTGGTACAAACTTGTCAGCCAAATATGATGTGAAGTGGAAGGTTTGCCCTCATCTTAAAAGCCATGAATAAAAATATGCACGATTAAAGAAAAAGCAACTCAGAATACATAAAACGTGAAGCGGTTTCTGCATTGAAATGATGATGTGATGAAATTATGTAAATCACAATAAATCATTTCAGGTGCTGTGTTGGGTCACCACTTGTCACCAGTCTGGTGTAAAATATGGGTCTAGTTGAGAACCACTGGTTTAAACTAATCTTCCTTAATATCACTGGCATACAGTATTTATATAAGCGGCACATTATGATGTTAATGTATTTTTGCATAGAAGTGAAGCCTTTAAATAAAATACAGTTATTATGAAAGCAAATCTTGTATGTAATCAATCAAAAATTAATCCAAAAGGTGGAATTTGTGTGGTATTGGAGATAAATAGGTGTGTCCGGCATTTAATTTCGCACAATACATCTTATACATATTTAATGAATTCATTATTCAAGCCCGAGGCGTCTTGACACAACAGTAATTGATGAAGTGAAAGTGTTGTATAGGTGATTAGTGTGACGGCTTTAAAGTGCGTTTAGATTGCTCTACTTTTTACTGTTTCCCTTAGACTTTCTCCTGCTGCAGTGGTGGGACGTTTTATCTGATTTCTCTAGTCAGCATAAAGCACAGGGGATTAGGTAGTGCCTGT